>NC_056741.1:1242560643-1242613143 GCF_019279795.1 Protopterus annectens | reverse complement strand
CAGTAATGGGGATCTCTACAGCCTGGCAGGTACGGTCTGTGACTGTCCCACAACCTCCTGTATATGGCTGACACATGCTGTACCTGTGTATATGCAGACACACACACTTACCACTAACAGCTACGGCTATCACATACACACACCTATTGCACCACCATTGGGCCATGCAATAACTGTTGTCCCTCACACACACACACCTACATGTACATTGGATGGCTCTATGACAGCTCTGGACATGTTAACACCACACCCTGTGCATATGATGTCACCTGTAACACCACCTGTGATGTGTAACATTGATACAGGATCTGACAAACCTGGTGCTGCTGCACACAGTGGCTTTATTCCACTGTATTGATGTTAGCATGCTGTTAACACACAGTGTGTTACTTCCAGGTGTACTTCAGCAGGCATGATGCATTGCAGCTATGACCATCACTGTAGCATACTTTACAGCACTGTAACCTCTGATGATGTAGTCTCCATCCATGTGCCATTTCACTGATGTGTGTAGTATTGGCAGCATGTGCGTCTGTGTGTGCAGTACGTGTGTGATGTGTGTAGTACACATGCATACCTGCTTGCAATTGCATACACGACATTACATGGGCTGCACCATTCGTACACTAGCTTACTCATTCTTCCACATGCGCACACAGGCTAACACACGTGCACACATACTTACTCGGGCTTACTGGCGCACACGGGTGCAGACACACTGTGGGCGGGTTTGTAGGTCACATCAGTGGTATCCATGGCGTACGCCGTCAGTCTCCTGACGTTCCCTGGGATAGCTCATGACACACCTCTTCCACTGAGTACTGACAGCACACATGTGACACTGCTCCGGTGAGGTTACAGTGTTTTGTATATACACACTCCTGTTGTCACCTATCTTCTACTCTAATAGTCCCCTTAACCTACATTACACTGTAGAGGCTTGGCCCATATGGCATGACATGTTGTGATTCACTATCCTCAGCCTCACTTGCCTCACATTGCCTACAAATGCTTCGTTACATCTCTGACAGAGCACTTCCACACATAGGTACCAGTACGCAGTAGCCATGTTGTCTCCAGCTTGCCATTCATCTGCATGGCGTACTAACATCTAACTAAACCTACATTTTGTATGTATATTATCTATATGTCTTGTTTTGAAGTGCAGCGCGTTCTCGTGGCGCTGTGCTGTGCTTCCACACCAGGGATCGGGGGAGGACAACTACTGGTTCATTGATATCCAATGGACAAAGCCGCCACTGGCCTTGGACTTGGACATTGGCATGCTTCTTCGACTGTATTCATACTATATTTGTAGCTGTCATTGCTCCGTTTAGCAACGTGCAAAATGTTAGTCGCATAACATCCGGGTACATTTCTACACATAACTCTGCTCTTGCACGGACAGCTTACTGTTTCATGTATCGCATAGTTACGTAGGGTTACCACCTGTCCCACTTTGCAAGGAACAGTCCCTCTTTGGGCAGTTGTGTCCTGCAAAATATTGTGAGAAAATGGCAAATGTCCTGAGATTTTAGGACAAAATTATTTTTTATATTGTATGTAATAGTTGCATAAAACAGTTATTCTGTATCTGAAACACCTAAATGTTATATGAAACAGAATAAGCAACAAAAATGCTACAAGAATAAACTTTTATTCAGGCAAACAACTGAAGTTCTGTCCTTTGTACTGGCCATGGGTATGTTTTGCCCTGCAAAATCTGATGTTTGTAGCACAAATGTCCCACTTTGGCCATTTGGAAAGGTGGCAACCCTATAATTACATCATTTGCATAGCTTACACATACAAATGGGGTATGTTGCAAATCCCAACATTGTCCGTGCAATGTTCGTGTTACGGGTGGCCTTGCACGCCCCTGCAGGTGTTTGCTGAATAGCCTGGCTGTCATCTTTCCTTGCTGTACTCTCACTCAATCCATACACGCTGGAGCTTTCATGTATCATGGCCTAGGCTTTGCTGTGTGCTATGTCTATTTGTGGTGTATGCATGGCTGTGGGTATGTCCCACTGTCATCACTGGTAAAGGTGACACCCTATAGGTACTTCCTGTAGATCGCTGTGTCATTTGACATGTCAGCACATACCTGCAGATGAACTTCCTATTGCAGCGCTTTTCATACCTTCTGCGTTATCTTGCGGTCGATAATGCTGCTTCCTCAGACATGTATCTGTTTCTGATCATACCTATCAACCTCCTAGTGCAAAACATCTGTACAAAGCCTGACATGATGGGGGAACAGATAGGGGCAGATTCTACATATTGGTCTTACAAATGTAGATAGTTGGCAGTATTATAGATTTTGCATTAGTATGACCTTTCTAAGGGATTTCGGGTCTTAAACACATATGTTTATCATTGTTTGATGATGTCAGTTCTCAGGTATTTGGCAGACAGGTACAGATTGTGAGAGGAACACACCACACATATGAGGCATACATCTGCACATTCGTACAGTTACACCAATACACACAATATATGGCACCATCACAGGCCAGTTACCATTACATTCCTATTGCAGGACACACCCACCCACTGGGTTATATTCCTCACACAGGCCAACAGGTGCTTATCCACACTACTTATTCCATCATGTACCTTATGTGTAGGCCAGTATTTGCTCTTTCCATCAGTGGCAGAGCTCACGTACGAGTATGGTGGACTGGACACTGTATCGGTGACACTGCATGACACCCTGAGGGACACATGTTGTTTGAGTCTATTAACCTTCCACATTGACTTTCACAGGCCATACATTGTAATTCACATTTGTGGACAAACATGCTTATGACTTGAACATGTTTTGTCATTTGTCCTGATGTCTTTCTTCTCACCTGTCCACCTAGTATCACTAGTTCTGTACATTTCATTAGGACGGGTTACCTTCATACCTCTCACCTGTACACATTATGGGTATACACCCTGGGGTTTGACCTATGATTCTGTTACATTTGTCATGATAATGTGCCTTTCTGATAGATTGCTGGCAAGCCATGATGGACTGTGCGGTTGGGTAATCATGACTGACATTTCTATTTCATGATTACTAACTCTTATAACATTCGTATTCCCGACTACGCAATTATTCTATCAATGGTCTGACTTTGTCTGAGGTATATTTAATATAGTTCCTATTTGTCTGTCGTGTACTATACCTTAGTCCAGCTGTCTTATTCTGACATTCTGGCAGGTATGGTTACCATCTTGGTCGTATGCATGTCCATCCATGATAATCGCCTACATGACACTGATATAGGTCCCTACGTCTTCCCCCAATGGTTTACACAATATCCAGTGGATGCGTTTCACCTTTTTGGTGAATATGGGTGTGTGCTATACCCACATAGGTATATTGATCACTCCCATGGGGCGTACCTAATAGATCTGTGCCAACCAACACCTTGGCCCAATTCTGCATACCCATGATTCCCATACCTGACACACCTCCACAGTACCCATTAGACATGTTTAATGTGAGCAATAATAAAGTGTGAGGACACTTCCGAGCACTCCCCACTCTGAGGATATCAGCGCATACGTCATACATTCAATCAACCCATGTGTTATTACCCTTGCACCTGCTACTGTTGCATGTACAGCTATATCGTAGTTGCAGCTGTGACATCTTTCACATCTATGATGGTTCGCACTTCATAATGATCAATTTTTGGGGTCCTGCAAAGGACACCTATATTCATGTTTAACGTGTAGAACTTGCAGGCTCTGTCACACTGGTACTTTCCCGGAAATGGTTTGGAAACCATCGGTGTATTCTCCTTTCATGCATGCCTGTCTGTCTATCCATATTAGCTATACCGTGACCTATTTATGTACATGTGTTATATGTACAGGGACATATGTTTGTTGTGTATATATCTATTCATGTATCGTGCGTGTATAGATATATGTATCTGTACATATATACATATGTCTGTACATTCCTCATCTCGTAATTTACTTTGGATTATGTCTGTGGATATGTATGTATATATATCTCCATATCATACCTTTCAACTGTACAGATTTCCGCTACAGGTACAGCTGTTTGCCTCTTATCTTTGCTCTGTTTTTCATAACCTTGTGTCTATCTGGCAAGTTAGTGGCATATCATTAAAGACTGACGTTGGTAAATAATGACAAACATTTCAGGTTACGACTTCATACCCTTCAGAGAATCCATGCTAGTGACACACCTGTTATTCTATCCACTTTCTATGTTTGTTAGGCAATATCTGGGGATTGTCCCTATTTGTGGTCCATTTTTCATAAACTTGTGTCTATCTGGCAAGTTAGTGGCATATCATTAAAGACTGACATTGGTAAATAATGACAAACATTTCAGGTTACGACTTCATACCATTCAGAGAATCCATGCTAGTGACACACCTGTTATTCTATCCACTTTCTATGTTTGTTAGGGCAATATCTGGGAATTGTCCCTATTTATACCAGTTATTGTCATGGCTTTGTCCGGTTTTGTACTTTACGGGTTTAACAGGTATGAGCCATGTACATAGAACGTGGGGAAAACACCATTCATTTTCTATTCTGTGAGCGGATTACACATGTGCAGGCGCACTTGCATATCCTTATTGTGGGTTACATATGTTTCATAGATAATTGTGCTTCCGTGAACTTTCATAATTCTGACCGTAACAGTTACATATCTGTATTCCAGTTTACAGACTACTGCAAAACACACGTTCACCTTTACATATTTAAATGTGTGTACTGCACGAATGCTTTCATTACACTTTCAAGTTATATGTGCAGTGGTCGTAGGTCAACCGGGACTGCATTCACATTGGCCGGATACCGGAACCACTATTCTATTGGTGTTCTCCCTCATTGATATGCATACCCATAGTACTTAGCTACATCAACATATGCCTCACCGCTTCACCTACAACACAGGCATCCATTCTCCTGCTGGGAAAAAGGCGGTACTACATATTACACATTCCCTATTGCCTACTGCTGTGGACTCCAGCTGCATTGTTAATCACTCCGAGGGTATGCAGAACACCAAGGCATATAGTCCAGCCACATACAGGTCTTTGATTGTCAGGGTGTTCATGTAATGATCTGGGTTTAGGCTTGTTCACCTGGTGAATGGAACTTCCCTGGCCGAGGTCAAATGTCAGACAAAGCATATGGACAGGGATTATCTCCCTATTTTGAAGTTTTACCTGGGTTTATAGACACAGGTGTTTGGGCACCTGTCAGCAGCTTATTCTGTTGGCATTACATATTATGGGTGGGGTTGTTATAGTCCATACTCCATGGTGAGGGATGTTCCCATTCACATTTGACTATTACCTGTATACAGTCATACGGGGATTATTATTTTTGGACATGAAGTGACTACAGGTATGCGGTTGTACATTACACAAGTGTGACGGGCTGTTCCTGTAAATATGTACAGACCATACCTCTCAACCTCTTAGAGCACCGAACCTGCGCAAAACCTACATGATGGGGGGACAATTAGGGACACATTTTAACGATTGCTCTTACAAGCTTACAACATTGATAGAATGCTAGGTTTTGCATTAGCATGAATTTTCTGCAGGTTGTGGAGTCTTATACTCAGGATATTTCTCATTATTTAGTGACGTCAATCCTCAGCTATTTACCACACTGGTGCAGATTGTTGGAGGCACACACCAACACTATGGTGCGAACCTGTGGTCATTCTTAGGGCTGCCACCTTTTCGACTGCCCAAGGTGGGACATGTTCTGTAGAGATGTCAGATTTTCCAGGACAAAACATACCTACAGCCTGTATATATAATAGCTTATTCTAGTAACATTTGAATTGCTTATGCTACTTCACATAACATATTGAGGATTTATATATAAAGTAACCGTTTTATGCGACTATTAAAGTAAATTGGGAAATAAACTCTCAGGACATTTGCTATCTTGATTTTTTTCACAGGACACAACTGCCTACAGAGGGATTGTTACTCGCAAAGTGGGACAGGTGGTGACCCTAGTCATTCTGCGACTATCCGGACAGTTGAGTGGTATGGCACCGACCTCTGTAATACGCTGTTGTGTTCTGGCACAGCAGTAGCTCGGCATTAAAGACTGCAGTCGGAACGTGCTGACAGACAGTTGTGTTTCAGACTTCATACTCCAGACATTAATGCCAATGTGCAAACTGTTATTCCATCAAATTCTATGTTTCTAAGAGATATGTTTAGAGATTGCCCCTGATTTTGGACCTTTGTCTCACTTATATTCACGGCTCTGTCCAGATATCTTGCTCACACAGGTTGACAGGTATGGTCAGTCACGACTGCACACAGTCAGTGTCCCTCACACTTGATCAGGGTTGACCTGTTTACGTAGTGTCTTCCTCGCCCTCATGCCATTTTCCACTTTGCAAATGTGTGCATTATATTCTCCCTCCTATTTGTGTCTGGACACGTGCGTCACGGGAAGGTATTTTATCCTGGGTGGTAGGTTATGCATGCCCACTTAGGGCTGGACAGTGTCATGGACCTCCACTGCACGTTCTGACTTGTGTCCAGATATCTACTGGATTGGACATCATGTCGTCATACCCATTCTACTATTTACACTAGTTGGTCATCCCGTGAGGGATATCCCAAAAATTGGTCAAGACCAAAACAAGTTAGATAACGAAGATTTTTGTGGCTTCATGAAAACGTGCAGGGGGTTTTACCTGCAGGGGATACATGGTTTGCAATTCTGACACTGCCTAGGGTGACAATACCTACTACATATGCGTAGGGGTCACTGTGTGTAGCTGTTTTTGCAACAAACCAGTGGACCAAGTATGGCTGGATTTGGTGGACGTTCTGGTATGGTGGCAGGTTGTGTGTTGTGGAGGGTATACTGGGTAGGCTATTATGCATCCAGGTGTGTTGCATTTGTTATGGCCAGTTCCATCAGGACCCATCTGTGGGTATGCGATGGTGCCGTATCTATACATTTGTCTTGCATATTTCCATATTCATATGTTTGTGGGATTGTGTTCTAAACTATGGCCTGTCTGCTTGTCTTGCAGCTGTTTCTACATGAGGTTGTATTTCTTTCCACTTCACCCGCTGCCCCCTTATACACCTCCGGTTTTCTGCATACGACACAAGTATCACCTTTGAGGAATTTACCATTAAACACACACCCCTCACACGCGAATTGCTCACACCCCATAGAGCACTACTTTGGTTGTTGGCCCATGACACGGCTGAAGTTACACATTGACTACCCTACATGTGTTGGGTACCTTTATGGTTGTGTGGACTACCCTGCCATGTTTGCTTTCCACATGCTATACCTCACACACATAGGTACACACCCTTACTTCACTTTCATTACTTGGTTGGTGTATCCGGGTACACATACACGTTCGGATTATACAGCTGACTTCCGGATTTTGCCAGCCTGTTCTACTCATTGGTAGGATGGCACCCTTTCCTATGTCCAAGCTATTCCTTATACATTCCTCATACATTTGCTATCTTGATTTTTTTCACAGGACACAACTGCCTACAGAGGGATTGTTACTCGCAAAGTGGGACAGGTGGTGACCCTAGTCATTCTGCGACTATCCGGACAGTTGAGTGGTATGGCACCGACCTCTGTAATACGCTGTTGTGTTCTGGCACAGCAGTAGCTCGGCATTAAAGACTGCAGTCGGAACGTGCTGACAGACAGTTGTGTTTCAGACTTCATACTCCAGACATTAATGCCAATGTGCAAACTGTTATTCCATCAAATTCTATGTTTCTAAGAGATATGTTTAGAGATTGCCCCTGATTTTGGACCTTTGTCTCACTTATATTCACGGCTCTGTCCAGATATCTTGCTCACACAGGTTGACAGGTATGGTCAGTCACGACTGCACACAGTCAGTGTCCCTCACACTTGATCAGGGTTGACCTGTTTACGTAGTGTCTTCCTCGCCCTCATGCCATTTTCCACTTTGCAAATGTGTGCATTATATTCTCCCTCCTATTCGTGTCTGGACACGCGCCACGGGAAGGTATTTTATCCTGGGTGGTAGGTTATGCATGCCCACTTAGGGCTGGACAGTGTCATGGACCTCCACTGCACGTTCTGACTTGTGTCCAGATATCTACTGGATTGGACATCATGTCGTCATACCCATTCTACTATTTACACTAGTTGGTCATCCCGTGAGGGATATCCCAAAAATTGGTCAAGACCAAAACAAGTTAGATAACGAAGATTTTTGTGGCTTCATGAAAACGTGCAGGGGGTTTTACCTGCAGGGGATACATGGTTTGCAATTCTGACACTGCCTAGGGTGACAATACCTACTACATATGCGTAGGGGTCACTGTGTGTAGCTGTTTTTGCAACAAACCAGTGGACCAAGTATGGCTGGATTTGGTGGACGTTCTGGTATGGTGGCAGGTTGTGTGTTGTGGAGGGTATACTGGGTAGGCTATTATGCATCCAGGTGTGTTGCATTTGTTATGGCCAGTTCCATCAGGACCCATCTGTGGGTATGCGATGGTGCCGTATCTATACATTTGTCTTGCATATTTCCATATTCATATGTTTGTGGGATTGTGTTCTAAACTATGGCCTGTCTGCTTGTCTTGCAGCTGTTTCTACATGAGGTTGTGTTTCTTTCCACTTCACCCGCTGCCCCCTTATACACCTCCGGTTTTCTGCATACGACACAAGTATCGCCTTTGAGGAATTTACCATTAAACACACACCCCTCACACGCGAATTGCTCACACCCCATAGAGCACTACTTTGGTTGTTGGCCCATGACACGGCTGAAGTTACACATTGACTACCCTACATGTGTTGGGTACCTTTATGGTTGTGTGGACTACCCTGCCATGTTTGCTTTCCACATGCTATACCTCACACACATAGGTACACACCCTTACTTCACTTTCATTACTTGGTTGGTGTATCCGGGTACACATACACGTTCGGATTATACAGCTGACTTCTGGATTTTGCCAGCCTGTTCTACTCATTGGTAGGATGGCACCCTTTCCTATGTCCAAGCTATTCCTTATACATGTCCTACCATTGTGGACATTGCCTCCCCACAGTCAACGGTTGTGTTTCCACCTTTTCAATTGGCCACAGTGTGACATAGGGTTACCACCTGTTCCACTTTGCGAGGGACAGTCCCTCTTTGGGCAGTTGTGTCCTGACATGTGATTGTCAACATGACAAATGTCCTGAGATTTTAGGACAAACATATTACTTATATTTTATGTGATAGTTGCATTAAACAGTTAATTCTGTATCTGAAATACCTGACTGTTATGAGAAACAGAATAAGCAACTAAAATGCTACAGGAATACGCTTTTCTGTAGGCAAAATAGTTATGTTCTGTCCTTTGTACTGGCAGTGGGTATGTGTCGGCCTGTACAGTCTGATGTCTGTACCAAACATGTCCCACTTTGGCCATTTGTAAGGGTGGCAACCCTACTGTGACAGTTACAGTGAACACAGCATATTTTACAGGCCAACACATACCCACGGTCAGTTCGGCAGATAGAACTTACAATTCTTGTCTATATCTATGCTTATTCTTGTAGCATTTCGGTATCTTATTCTGTTTGTTATGACATTTATGTATTATACGTCCAGTGAAATATGTTTAATGCAACTATTGCATGACGTCTACAGAGGAATTATTTCCTACATTCTCTGGACATTTGCCAGTTTTACATGTTTGTGTCAGGACACATCTGCCCACAGTGGACTGTTGCTCGCAAAGTGGGACAGGTGGTAATCTTGGTCGACGGTACGGATCATACTGTTCCTTTCGGCCTACATGTGTCCATGTTGTTATGGCTCATTTATATGCTCTTTCTGTTTCGTTTACATGCGTATGCTATTTCCTATCACATTTGGTATGTGAAATACGGACATACCTTTTGTATGTGACTATTACATGGCTTGTGGGATATGATTCAGACATACCGTCAATACCTATATCTACATTTCTCCTCGTGTATTTTGTTATGGACAAATCTGTACAGCTATGTTCCCTCCCTCAAATTATGGGTCGGCTGGTGACCCTCTCCGTTGGACTGGATATACCTACTGGCGGCGCACTAACATCTGCTACGTTTCACTTCCACATGGTATAGCTATCAACACTACGTTGGACCACAAGCACATGGTTTTCCTGTCATTTGTTCATGGGTAGGGACCCGTTATTCCCTACCATGCATTTGTGTTTGACTCTTCATTTTCTGTTCGCAGGGACTCTGCTTTGCATACATTTCAGTCTCCATGGACACTGATAGGTACGATTACTATTGCTGGTGGAATATAATATTCAGCAGTTTAGGTTGCTCCTCGAAAGCCGACATTGACACGCCTCCCTGCGCAACTTTGATACGCCCCTTGCACTCGCGCACATTTCCTATGCACATGGCTGTGGCGGCTGTGCACCTTCATTAATATGCATATGGCACGTCTACTCCACATCTACGCCGCACGGCCGGCGCAACCCTTACTCCGGACTTGCGCCGAGCTTCATGAATCCAGGGGAAAGTATCAGCCAGATAAAGCAATTTGCCTTTAGTGTAGAGTAATTTGAACTTGTACTTTTGCAATTTGAGCATAATTCTTTGTAATCTCACTGGAGTGGAATGCTAAGGTTGATGATCAGTTTCAATCTGAATAGCTTGACCATATTGTAAATATAATCATGAAACTTGGAGCATGCACGTACTATTGCCAAAAGCTCTTTCTCAGTTTGAGCATACTGCATCTCAGTTTGTGTTAACATTCTAGATGCATAGGCTACTGGTCTGAACTTTTAAAGTATAACTGCAACTAGGCCAAATTTTGAAGCATCACAGGAAAGAGTAACTGGTTTGTTCACATCATAGTATCTTAACGTAGGTGGGGTGGCAATTTTCTGCTTTAGGTCTTCAAATGCCTTTTGGTGATGTTCTAATCATGACCATGCAACCTTTTTGCATGTTAGCTCTCTTAAAGATGCTGTTAACTCACTGAAGTCTGGTATAAATTTGCCTAAATAACTGACCATGCCCAAGAAAATGCTGTAGAGCTTGCACATTATCTGGTGCTGACATTTCAAGAATAGCTGCTTCTTTGGTCAAGTCAGGTCTCAAGCCTGTAACAAATGTTCTATATACAAAACTTCTGGATGTCTGAATTTGCACTTCAGATGATTGAGCTTCAAGTTCACTTCATGTGTTCTGTCTAGAACTTTCTTTAGGTTTCTGTCATGATCTGCTTCACCATTGCCTCCAACCAACAGATTGTCTACTATTATGGCACATGGATAACTCAAACAAATTTGCTCCATTGCATGCTGGAAGACTTCACTTGCAGAAGTTATTCGAAATGGCATCCTTAGGAATCTATATTTGCTAAATGGAATACCAAAAGTAGTTAGAAATGAGGATTTGTGATCTAGCATCACTTACCAAAATGAACTCTTTGAATCCAAAACAGAAAATACAGTGGCATTCGGTATTAGAGCTGCAACCTCTTCGACTGTATGCATTGGATGATATGGTCTTTTAATGCTTTGTTCAGATCTCTTGGGTCAATGCAAATTCTGATTTCATCTGAACCTTTTTTGCGAGTGGCTACCATGGATGACACCCATTCTGTTGGTTCTGTGACTGGACAAATCACACCTTGCTGCACCATTTTATCCAACTGAGCCTTATCTTGCATCACTATTAAAACTCTTCTTGCTGGTCTGACTACTGGAGTGATCTCTGGGTCTAACTTCATGGAATACACAACTGGAAGTTTGCCTAACTTGTCATAAAAACATCATCATACTCTGAGAAAATGGCTTCTGAAAAACTGGAAATACACTCACATGCTGAACTTCTTTAGCAAAAGAAAGCAGATTCATTCTTAACTCCTTAAGTCTGAGTAACTCTGAGTACCATCACGTCACCTCAGCAGTTAAAGCTGAGTGCTCTCTGAGGCACTAGGAATTGTACTGTGTTACACTCGAGTGTCTTCCACGAGTGTCAAGTAACTTTATACTCGTAGACTTAAAAAAAACATTATTTTAAGAGGTTTGCCGGAAAGCGTGGACCAATCTAACTTGTTAATACAGTTCACAACATTTTTGCCATCCTGCTAGAAAGCACTGCTGGAGCTAATCAAATAGTCATTGAGAGAGCCATAGAGCTCTTTGCCCCCTTTAGAATCTACCAGACCACTTCTAGTCTATGTCAAACTTCTTAATTACCAAGATGTCAGAAAACTACTTAAATTGGCAAAAAAAAAGAAATCAGTTACCTGGAATGGAGCTAAAATCTTCATAATCAGGACCTGCTACTACAAATTAAGCAAGAAAGGCAGAAACTATCCCCCTTCTGTGCCTACCTGATACAGAATCAAATCAAGTTTCTGATGAAATGCCCTCATATTTTCTCTTTTCAGCACCAAGGCTCCAAATACACAATCTCAAATGTAAAAGAAGCTAAATCAACTTTTTACAATGTTTTTAAAACTGTTCCTGAAGCTAGTACAGTAAAACACTGAGACTAATACATTTTTATTTATCTATATACTTCTGCAACACGAATCGCTGTATTCTGACCTCATAACCAGTGATTTTAATGCTTAATTATTCATGTTAGCAATTAACATGGCTAAACAGCAGCTTTTCAGAAGCATGAAGCATTTATCTCTGTGAGTGAACCGTTAATTTGATCCATAACATGATCTCCGTGATTCTACAGTCCTGGGTAGGCTCAAAAACACTTCACTTCAACTCTGATCTTCCTACCCAGACTGCAACAGTCTCTTAAAAGGGACTCAGCCTCAAAAATGCATTTTGCAGCAACGAATTTAAAACAATAATTTTTCTTTGGTCCCTTCCTCATTTCTAAGTAATGAAGCACCATCAAATGAGATTTTAGTGAGGAAATCATTTCAAGAACAATTGGTTCTTCTTTTTTCAGCACCCTTGGACTATCACTGCTGTTTTACTTGGCCTAGACTCAATACTGCTGCTGTTTAATCACAGGACTCCACAGCTAAGTGCATATTTTGATGTTGATGCTATTTTTGTGTAACCTTTTCAGACTGCATCCAGGATGTTGAACTATACTGCTTTATTGCATTCAACATGGCTTAACCCTCTCAGTTTATAAACATATCAGTGTGTTACTGCTACCACTGATCCCACTTTTGCTGAACTAAGTTAATTCTAGTACTTTTATTTCCAAGGCAGTTCACAGATAAATGCTTTAGCTTCCCCACAAATATATGGTTTCTATATTTTTTATGGATATATCAGTGGTTCCCGACCCTTCTTAATTAAAGGATATTCGTGGCTTGACCATAGCCTTTTGAGATTTTCATATCATAATGCCTTCCTACTGAAAGAGGATACTAAACGCAGATATAGAGCAAGTATCTTATTGAACTGATACATTTCCTTCCTGCTTTTTAGGCATGGTTCACGAATGTGTTGCAGAATAATCATATACTCTATGAAGATAAAGGCTCACTCACTTGCACTGAAAGGCTACTGACCTATAGCAGTCCCTTTCTGTATGAACTGAGTCGCTGTCAAAATTATACCCGATGACTTTACCTATTGTGTGTTTTCTGTTATATGCTACTAACTTTGTTTCTCTAGTGCAATTTGTATTGAATGAACATTTGGACTTGGTCGATGGTAAATGTGTAACTTATGAATAACTTTTTCTCAACCTCTTGCCTTGAACCCCTGCCCCTGCAGTGAATGGATGCTGGCAATATAACTGCCACATGACTGTGTTTGCCATCATTATATTGTGTGAAATGTTTACAGTCTTTCTTTGTATGTTCTGTCAGGTATTGTCAGTCATGAAATGCTAACAACCATACCTGTTTCTTAGATTAATCTCATGTTGAAAATGTATGGTTATATTATACTGTTCATCTTGCTTATCCACGGAGAAGTGACTCCAAGAAATGGAACAGAATGCTATATTTAAGTTCTTTTCATACAGTTCACCAAGGGTCATGACACTTTCTATACCATATTTATTTGATTACATCATAAGTGAGATCTACCAAACTTACACCCAATTCCTATTCTTTACCTTATCCTTCTAACTTACTAAGAGCTAGAGATTATGCAGTTGGTATATCAGGAAATTATTCTATCTATACTCTGTGAGTATTATTTTTTGAACTTTGGGATTATATGTTATTAGTAATACAACGTTAAGAGATCACATACTCACTAACCATTTCAGTGTTTATAACTTTAGATCTCTAACACTTATATTCTCTTTCTCTTCCGGGCTACACAGGTTTGTGAGTAGGCAACAAGGTAATTGCAGGAAGATACTTACG
Source organism: Protopterus annectens (assembly GCF_019279795.1). Taxonomy (NCBI): domain Eukaryota; kingdom Metazoa; phylum Chordata; order Ceratodontiformes; family Protopteridae; genus Protopterus; species Protopterus annectens. The sequence goes on along the minus strand of NC_056741.1, from coordinate 1,242,598,787 downwards.
CCTATGTCCCTACAAATTAAGATATCTCCTGTCATATCTCTCCCTCTTCTCCCTACCAATTTAACTAAAAACACTACAGTTCTATGTGGATAATTGATTCATGGAATATTAAGGGGATTCAGATAGAAAAGAAAAGGAAATAAATTTTCCACTTGATCTTTAAATCTAAAGCCAACATAACTCTGGCATAGGAAACACATTTATTACCTGAACAATGGAATTCTGCTCTCAAGAAAAAATGGATTAAGTCCATAATAGCATCTGGCAAAAATATGAATATCTCAGGGGTAGCTATCATAGTGAAAGAAAACTTCCCCCAGGAAATCAAAAGTTACAGCTCAGATACTGATGACAGATGGTGTACACACCTAGACAAACCTATTCTATTGTTAAACTTATACACCCTTGCGCCAAACAACACAAATTTATCATGACTATTTATAAAATCCTCTCTTCATTTCCTAACTATTACTATATTCTAGGTGGAGACTGGAATTCTATTCAAGATCCACTAACTGACAGAGCAAACACTAAAACCAAACAACAACCATGCTTCTTCAGCCATAATGGAACTTAGAAATTACTTTTATTTATTTGATCCCTATACCTCTCAGTCCAATAATACCCCCAACAATAAAGTGACTTTTTACTCTCACTGCCACAAGATGTGGTCAAGGTTGGATATTTTCCTTGTTTCTAATATTCTTCTCAATTTCAACATTCTATTTCATACTGAAAGCAGATTCTTCTCGGATCACTCGAAGTTTACTCTATTGACTGGTCCAAAGAGCTATCTACTAAAAATAGAGGCCAAGCTAGGCATTTAACCCTAATGTATTAAATAAAAAAGAGATTCTACAGGAAGTCAAATGTATCCTTGACCAAGCCTTGAACTCTATCAAACATAACTGACTATCCTTTGACATCTATTTGGCCTCCCTCAAATCCATGATCAGAGGCACTCTTATCAATAACGCATCTTATTATAAAAAAAGTATCGCTTCCAAGAATCCTCTATCAAAAATAAAATTAATAAGTTTGAGACCCACCTCCAATCAACTTTCAATCCTGTATCTGAGAAAAAATTAATCTATCTACAGAAAAAGCTTCTGGACCTCAATAATAAAAACTTGTCATTGCATGAAATAAGGACTGTTACAAACTACTCAGAGTGACCTGCCTCAAACTTCCAAGCTAGATTAATTGGTCAAAACAAACTCTCCCCATATATAACAGAAATATTTTACCAAGGTAAGCGCTACCATAAAAGCCAATATATAGTTGATATTTTTGAACAAATCTATAGTAGTTCATATAGTTTCTCTGACCTTCCTTCAAATAAATCAGATACAGAAACTTTTTTGAACCAGCTAACTTTCCCTAAACTTAGTCTTGACAACAAACAATTCTACCATCAGCCATTACCCAGCAAGAAATAGTCATGGCTATAAACAAGCTTAAGCCCAATAAAGCCCCAGGTCCTGATGGCTTTACTGCAGAATTCTACAAAGCTTTTGGCCAAAAAATATCTCTCTTCCTTCTCCATCTATTTACCTATATTACTCACAATAGAATAAAAGATTTATACTTAAATGCCTCTAAAATGATTTTCATCCCTAAATCCAATTTGGATCTTAAAAACCATTGGAATTATAGGCCCATCACTCTCATGACATATAGATTGACGGATCTATCCTAGCTAACAGAACAAAACCTATTGTACCTGACATCATCTCTACAGAACAGTCAGGGTTTACCCAGAAAAGACAAACCTTTGATCACGCTATACACCTTGATGCCCTGTTAACCCTTTCTACCACTACCCACAACCCTATATATACTCTGGCTAGCGATGCCTCTAAAGCCTTGGATAGAATGAATGTAGAGTTCCTCTTATCAAATATTCCTAGGTTCAACTTTCCTCCTGCTTTCATACAATCTTTTAAAACTCTATACTCTTAACAGTCACACTATCTTATAAATTAATAACAACCTTTCTTCTCAAATTGAAATTAAAAATGAAGCTAGACAAGTGTGTCCAATGTCTCTTCACCTATTCAACTTTTATATTGCACCTCTTTTCCTGCTAATCACCCAAAAAACCTTCCACTGTATCCCCACCCTCTTCGGTACTAAAATTCCATTCTCAGCTTTTGCTGATGACCTTAACCTTTATTACTCTCTCTCTCTCTCTAATTCTGAGCTTCGAAAAATACTGGACTCAATTGATAAATACTTGAGATGCTCCAACTACAAACTAAACTTAGAGAAATCAACCATCTTCCCAGTGAACCCTTTCTGCTGACTACTTATCTGCCCCCCAAATCAAAATCGATCAGTCTTTACAGTACCTTGGTATTTCCTTTCACCAAGACCCCAACCAAATCTACTCGACCAATATTTCCAAACTACGATCTAACATCCAAGAAGATTTGGACAGATGGGCAAAGGTACACCTCTCATTTCTTGCCAAAGCTGCTATAATCAAAATGAACATTTTACCCCATCTACTTTATGTTTTCAACACTTCTAACATAATTATTCATAACAAAGATTTAGATCTCTCCATTCATCTTTCTCCAAATTACTATGGTCCCCCAAATTAATCAGAATTAGCTACAGCAGACTAACTCTCCCTAAAGACAGGGGTGGCTTAAGCTTACCTGACTTCAAACTCTATTACAATATTATCAATGGTAGCAAGGTAGCAACAATATTCAACTATGCTCCCAATTTGCCAACCTGGTCCCCTACATGGGTAAAATTATACTATAACTGTATTAAAACATTCAGTTTCAATACCAAAGCTCTCCCCTTTATTAATGCAAAAAACCTAAAAAACTTCAAACTACACTCAACCTTTAAATATAAAATAACTATTCTTCAAAAGATTTTCAAATCATTAAAATTGTCCATTGCTTTCAATGCCTCACAACCATTCCATCTCAACCCCAACCTTAAACTGAACAACAAAATGATCAATCTTGATAAATACCTCATTATCAGATTAATCATTTGCAGATCTCTTTCCTTTCAAAAATAATTCACTAACTGATATAAAACTATGCATGTCTCTACCCAAAAGTTAGATAATCATCTTGAGACAAATCCTTGATCTATGTCGTAACTCCTTGGAAGATACCTGTTTAACTCTAAATGATATTAAAGCCTGCAAATCCATATGGAACCTCCTTATACTTAAGAAGAAAATTATCTCTTATTCATACAAACTTATCCTTTTTATCCGAACCCAAAATGAAATAACTTTTTCAAACTACTGGAAAGACTAAGACCCTCCATTTCCCCAGCCAAATTTCCCAAGCTATTCAACTTTCCTTAAAACTTATTCCCCCTTAAAAAAATTAACTATACCCAACTTTTGATTTTAAGCAATGCTTACCTCACCCCTTCTATACTCTCTAAAATCTATCCCTCCTCCTTTCCCCTCTGTGCTACTGTACCAATCACAATGCTGATTTGCTCCACATTTTTTGGAGCAATAAATGCACTTACAGACTCTAGTGCTCCCTTAGAGTACAAGTGGAAAAAAATGTGATACGAGAAAACGACTCTGTCCAGGAAATTCGCAATATTACATATCCCTCCTACAGGATTATCCAAACTTCAGACTTGCATCTTAATAACACTCTTTTCCCTTTTCAAATTCTATATCACCCTTAAGTGGAAGAAAAGGTTCCCTACTCACTTGGGATGGATTTAAACAACTTGCTATCAAGCACTTACTTGACCAGAAATATTTGAAATACGTCCATAGACTTAGTTCACACTTTAATGAATATTGGGACACTTTATTTGATCTCATTCTAGCTTAATCTCTGTTAACTTATCTTCGATGTTGGACATAAGGCATATCTGTAAATAGTTATTTGTTGTATATAATTTATGTATTTCTATGTTGTTTTGACTGTGCATTGTCTGTTACAATTTTGTATTTTATTATAAAAATTGTTAATAAAAAGATTAAAAAAAAAAAAATATATATATATATATATATATATATATATATATATATATCATCTCATTGATTTAATGGATTGTTTGCTTCCTGCTACAGAACTCAAGCTTTGCAGCAGGCAGGCAAGGTCATGAAAGCATACAAATGTTAATGCATTCACTGATTAAATTAGAACATTTAAAACATTTTCAAAAAAATGTTCAACTTCCTTGAGTCTTGCTGGTACTTAGAGTACAAAGTTCTGAACTATAGTAAACCAAGTTCATCCTTCAAAGATGTGAAGAAAGACACCTGAAGCATTTAAGTGAACTACATCAAGAACTACAACAAAACCCAGGAAAGGCCACATAACTTATTGAAAAACTGCCTTACACAACATCTAGCATTAATTTACCTTGCTAACAGATTAACAGATGCAGATAAGATGTTAGCTCCATCCACGATTAGGTTGTCATGGTGCCGGTGTCACAAGTAAACAAAGCTTCATTTAGCCCCTCCTTTCTTACTAAAACAGATTATGTCATCTATTATTATAGTGATATGCTTGTTCTTCTCACTCAGCACCGCCATTCTGCACCCCAAATTATTTTTCATCTCAGAGAGATGAACCAAGTGGTAAAAATCAATTGGATGCTTGCAATTCAATCCACCATTTGCATAACACCTCCACCCTACAAGATGCTGTTATCTTCCCAGTATGAAGGGAGGGAGATGAAAAAGAGATTATGCATGAACATGAAAAAATGGTAGGAAAGAGAGCACAAGAAAAATAAAACGTAAGACGGTTTAAAAAAATAATGATAAAAGGATGGAAGAAGGAGACACCAAATATAAACAGTATAAAAAACACACGAGGAGAGATGAAAGTCCTTGTTGGCTCTAAAATCAGAAATTCAGTAAATAGATGCTTGCTCTCTACAGGATACAAGTATTATACATGCACACACATATATGAGTGTAATTTGATTTTATCACAGATTTGGCTCATTTGTAAGAAAAGTCGGTACACCTTCCATTAAATTCCTATTCCATCACAAGATTTATTGTTTTTAGTATTACATCCAGGATCATTGAACATGCAGAAGGGAAAGTCCCCTCCTACACTGTTGTGCAATCTCGGAGATGGCACATTTAAGGTAGTGGGGTATGAGGGTGCAGGAGGACTTCACCCCCCCCAAAATATTTTTGTACCCATTTTAGATGCGTTAACTCTATAAAATTGTGGCTGATGTAATTGTGGTGGGTGTGACAAAAGTGTGAAGAAGGCAAGTATAACCAAATGCAGTGCTGTGTAGAAATAATGTGTCTGTGCTTGTTCTGCTCTCCGAAGAATGTTCTGGGGTTGCCATAAACTTCTTACATTTTTATAATCATAAGTGCTTTTATTGACAGTGAAGCTCTCAAAACTGTACCATTACTTCTTTTGATCTGTATGCATCTTTTACTTGTTAATAGGTGCTCTTACTGTTACAAAATGATTAGAAGCAAGTTGTTATGCATGTTACATTATCAGCATATTATATAAGCCAGGCACAGATCCTTCAACAGTCTCTAGACCAAGTACAAGGATAAGGCTATGTGGTGTTAACTTATATACCATGAGGAAGTCCAGATGTTTGTAATGCAGTTGATAGTTTAATAACATGTTCATGTGTCGTGTATCAGATGCATATAGTGATGTATTTTGCTGCAGATTATGGAGTTTCAGTAGAAAGAGTTGCTGTACAGCTGCTTGTGATTTCAGACCTATATGAGCGAACTGTAGGGATATAACTTGTGTATGAGTGGTTCAGGACTTATAAGCTTCCTCATTCTAATAGGGACATATGTGGCAGACCATGGGTACAGTTACAATTACCCATCCACTAATCCAAATTGTTCTTGAATAAGTGCTAGGAAGAATTCTGCTTTGGTGGATGGGAAGCCTGCATCAATGAAGGGGTAGTCTGTGAGACACATGTCTGTTCCTCCAATATGTCTTATTTATATTGAAAACAAGATTCATGTCCCTAGGTATGTTGTTTCTGATGCTATTTGTTTTATAGATGTGCAACAGAGGCTTCTTTGATGGCCATGCATAGATCACTCCTCAGGAGTCTGTAGGAGACTAAGTACAAGGGTAATGCTATGAAGTGGCCTACAGCAGAAATGTTTTCTACACCATGTATTCTTTCTGTGAGGAACCTCTAAGGATCCTATAGTTGTTGCATATGCTTGGTCAGGTACATACTGATTGGTGTGATGAAAGCAGGGTACAATGGACACAGTGGTATCTTTGATCATGGATTCCATACCCTTGCTTATAAGTTGTGCAATGTAGAATGATTTCCTTACTAAAGTCGACACATGATGATCAAAGGTCAAGTCGGTGTCTACATGTTTTCCTAAATCGCTGTCCACAAGGTCAACTCTTAGAGCTATGTTATCAGTTATTATCAGTGCACTAATTTCCATACTGTTATGGATTTTTTTTGGCATTGAGGTTTAGACTATGACTCCGTCATTAGTTAGTATGTGTCAGTCCTTCTTGAAAGATGTTTGTGCCTTTTGGGGGATTCTATGACTAAGCTTAGTCTGCACTTGTCTGTGAACATTGTCAGCTTTATCATAAATGACAGTTTGGGTGAGAGAAAGGTAAGGAAGTCATGAATCAACCAGATAGTTGAGACATTTCTGACTTTGTTTTTTTGTGTGTCTTATTTGTGTGTACAGTTTGGGTGAGAGGAAGGGCTTAGTGAGCTATGTGGTATAACTGCTTTTACAGTAATTGCAACATTGATGACTTTGTTATTTGTGTGTCTGATCCTAATCACTGAGATGGCTCAGAGAGGGGATGGCCTGCATCTGTCTCCCTTGGGCTTCTGGCTCCTGACAAAGGCTATTGCCTCCCCCATAGTGCCTTTTTTAGGCAATGCCATGAGGCCAAAACTACCAACATGAAAATGTCATCAAAACGTAAATTAAAGGTCATGCTGCTAAACGCTAGGAGTCTAAACATGAAACGGCACTCATTGCAAGCATTCTTAACCCATTTGTGCAGTCACAGAAGCCTGGTTCAAAGCTGTGGAGAGCACCCCAGCCATACCAGGTTATTCATCCTATCATTCATTCAGACCTCAAGCCCTGGGCAGCAAAACAAAAGGACATAGAGTTGCAATATATATAAAAGACATACACACCTCTAGGCTGGTCAGACAGTATGGTGCACATGAAATACTCCAGGTGCAGTTAACAACTGACAAGACCTCCAGTTCAAATCATAGATAGCTATAGGCCTCCAACTCTGACACAAGATGCTCACTCCACCTATCTGGACTTCTTCAAATCTATCAAGATTAAACTTTTACCCTGATCCTGGGCAACTTTAACTATTCAGCCATAGACTGGAAGAAATACTCATGCTAAAACACAAATGCCCAGAGATTTCTTGATTTTGTCAATGCAAATGCCTTAGACCAGTTGGTTGACACCCCCACAAGAGGTGAAAATATCTTGGGCTTGGTATTAACCAACATGAGTAACCACTGCAGCATCCCTACAGTGTCATCATCCCTGGTGAGATCTGCCCAAAAAAGCAGTCACTTTTGAAGTCACCATCTCCCCTCCCACTAGGTAGGGTCAAACAAAAAAACTTCTCTGAAGCTAATTACAACCTCCTGAGGAAATGTATAAACAGCTTTGCAGCCCCCACACCCCCCACAGAAACTGGCACATATGTCCAAACTTACACCAAAGTACTATATGAGCATTTATATAGCTGCATGGAATCAGGAATACCAGACATAATGAAATCCTCCTCCTCAAGGAAGAGTAAACCTGTCTGACAGGTCTGGTGGACATTTACAATAAACTCTATAATAAAAGGAAAAAAAAATTGCTGTCCAGGACCAAAAAGGAGCAAGTGTCTAATCAGAGGTAATCTCTCCTTAGCCTAAACAAGCAGATAAGAGCACTAGTGAAATCCTCCAAAGCAAAATTCAAGTCCAAACTGGCCACATCTACTAAAGATAGTCATAAGGCTTTCTTCACGTATGTCCGCAATCTCAAGGGAAGCACTCAGATCTGCTCAGAACTGGTGGTCAAGGACACTACATACACAAACCTTGTAGATATAGCCAAACTGTTGGCAGACAGGTTCAATGAAAACTTCACTCCTCTATCCCCCCATCAGTAAAACAGGACACCCCCAATACCTGCCCCCTTCCCCTTATGTCTAGGGGGCAAGTCATCACTGCCCTCTCAAAGGCAAAAAATACAGCCTCCATGGGACCCGATAACATCCCAGCCTGCATCCTACATGAACTCAGGCAGGAAGTGGCAGCACCATTAGGCATCCTATTCACCCAAGCCTGACTACCTGCTTCATCTCAGCCAAGTGGAGGACTGTTACTGTCATCCCTTTGCACAAAGGAGGAGCATCGACTGATTCAGGAAATTATAGACCCATCAGCCTAACTAGCCTGATCTGGAAGGCCATGGAGCGGATTATCATGGACCTCATTAACAAGGACATTGGCAACCTCCAGACACTTGATCCCACACAGTTTGGTTTTGTCAAGGGGAGGTCATGCTGTTAAATTTGGTTGACTTCTTTGAGGCAGTGACCAAGGTCATAGATGAGGGGAAGATGCTGCACACCACCTACCTTGACCTGGCAAAAACTGAATGCCAAAAAATGCATCATCATCCCTTTTGGGGAGAATGACAGTCCCACAAATTATCACATTGACAATAAGCCACTAAACACACAATCAGTTGTGATGGACTTGGGAACCCGGGTTGAAAGCAAACTGACTCGGGAGTTGAATCTGGTCTGTGACATCAATAGGACTTGTTTTCAAGACAGATTTGTGTCCCAGAGACTCCCCCTTTTGTGGAATAGACTCCCTCTCCACTTAAAGCAGAGTACCTCATTAACACGTTTTAAGCACAACCTGGATAACTGGATGTGGAACAGAAAATACACCCCTGGGTTTCCACCTATGTCCCTGCTGGACAGGGACATATGCTGCTGACTTGTTGCATTATTGGCTAAATTCTTGGCTAGGCTTGTAAGGGCCTCAGGGCTAATAGCCTAGTAAATTCCTATGATCCTATAATGACTCAGTCACATTACACCTGCATCAGGAATGTAATGAATGTCTGCTCAACAGGTTATGTGCAGCAATTATCACATTTGTCTGAACATGCAGAATCTTTCAGTAGTGAAATGTAAGTCATTATCACATTATTAAATGAAAACTCCACCATAGAACTAAAAAAACATATTTTTTCATTGTATCTTTGTTTTTGAGCTATTTTAATGCCTCAAAATCAATCCAAGTGCTTCTTTTACAATTTTAATGTGTTTCTCTCAGAATGGCAGACGGTGGGGCCTGCCTTGGTAAAGTGATCTTATTTTCTTGTTTTCCTTCCTTCTTCCCAGAATACATTTCATGTCCTCTTTATATGACTCATGCCAGACATAAGGAAATGGTGCTGTTTTCTCATGCCATTAAAATATAATGGCAGGACTGTGAAGCACTGTCATCTAAACACACCTTCTGTAAAAGAGCTGTTCTCTGTTTACCTGACTGAACCTCATTTATCCATCTGCCAGAGGTTGTTCTATGCTATAAATAGCTGTTAGCTACTTGCAGCAAAAGAAAGCAGATAAAACAGTTTTTTGTAAGAGGAGTCTTTTGTAGTCCTCACAAACTTGATAAATCCTCCCCCATACTCTCATGCTAAGGTGTGAAAACTCTCACTGCAGTAAATAATCCTTGCTGTACATTTACAAGTGACAAGTAGTAGGACTCTAAACTTATTCTGCCTGCTACCTCCCAATGCCTTCAGTGGGAGGATGTTTCTCTCTCTCATGAATGATGCAAACTTAAAATGTACTTTACTATTTCCTCAATTATTTCTGTCATGTTCCCCCTCCTTTTTTCTATTTCTTATTTATTTATACTTTGGTAACCAGGAAAGTGAACTGGTCCCGGGACCCTTTTCAGTCACAACATAAGCTACACTGGCAAAGATAATAAATATTAAATGCACTTATCAATACAAATAAAAAAATACTGACAGAAAGACATTGATCAAGACTGCATGTGGAACACATAGCCGTGTGTGACAGTGACCAAGTAAATCACTGACAAACATTTACTAGAATGGATACATTAATAATGCTTAACTATACTATAAATAATTAATTGTATACACACATATTGCACACACAAACACACACACACACACAAACACACACACACACACACACACACATATATATATATATATATATATATATATATATATATATATATAGTGTGTGTGTTTCTGTATATGTGTATGTATATAAAGTACATGTGTACAAAAGCATGTGTGTGTGCGTGTGTCTGCATTTAAACATAGTTAAGTACTAATTTCCTTTTCTTAGTGTTCTTAGTGCAAGGGCACATAGTAAATGTATGTTAAAGTAAATTCAGCTGTATATTATGGTCACTCTGTGACAATGCAAGGACTTACTCAAAGTCAGTGGAAATCTCTTAACAATGGCTCTGCATGTACCAGATATGCATGCCCCTCTGGAAGGATGTCACACAAAGCATAAAAGACCTTTTTTATGAACAGTATCACTCACATAGTTGATAGGGTTGCCACCTGACTCCTTCTGCAGTTCTGGCCTGTGTGTGTGTGTGTGTGTGTGTGTGTGTGTGTGTGTGTGTGTGTGTGCGTGCGTGCATGCATGTGTGTGTGTGTGTGTGTGTGTGTGTGTGTGTGTGTGTGTGTGTGTGTGTGTGTGTGTGTGTGTGTGGGGTGGGGGGGTTGAAAGTGATAAATGCATTTACACTTCACAAGAAAAAATATTTACTGACTTTTCTCTAAATGTCACAGAAATCTTTGCTACTATTCTTAAGTTATCTTAACACAAACTATTATAAATAACATTTAAAGCATAGAATTTCAATACTGTGTTGCTGCTTATGTAAATTTGTCAGAAGAGTTGACAGTTGTCTTTAAACCCCTGACTGATCTAATTGCTTTGTTTTGCTATGAAAGGAGAGTTAAGTTCTCCTCCCCTATGCAATAAAAACAGTGGAAACAATTCCACAGCTTTCTGTCTTTTTTTATATCAGCTGCTGTGTTCCTTACATTAGCAGGATTAATTGCCCATCTGAGATTGACAGCAGTACCTGACAGGGTAAACTACAGATTTAACTGTGTCTACGATATTGTTATTCAGGTGGAGACGAATTTCTCTTAAAAGTATGTGAGAAGTTGAGTTTAAAAAAAAAGTAGGTGAACTTTCCCTTCCTTTGACTCCAATGCAAGGAAATACGTTTAAAAAACTACAAGCAGGTTTCTGGTACATACACAATGCTGGAACCATATTATTGGGAGAAAAGAAACCTAACGATTGAGTTAAACTGTATGAGAGGGTGGAGTTTTCATTTAATGGTTGGCTGAGAAAGAGAGAGAAAGCATTTATAAATTCATGTTAAGTTTTTTTCATCTACTAAATGGAAGCAGAACACCCATCACAACATACACCACAACTTTCTGATGTGCAGCTATAATAGGGACAAGTGAGTTGTGAGCAAGAAAGCTTAGATGCTTCGTTCCAAAATCTAGTTGCATACATCATCGTTTATTTGAATCAAGCAAACACAATGTATAAAATAATAATCAAATGAAAACATGCAACAACTTTTCAAACATGAGTATGCAACTGTACAGGATCTCTACTCATACAATTCTGTAACAAAAAAGAAAAACTTATTTAATTAAATTAATATGGTATAATGACAGTAACATCTGGTACTGGCATGAGGGTTAGAATATGTTTTGCTGCCTCAGGATCTTAGTGTTTGATTCCCTTGGGCATCAGCCTTAGTGCAGACATGCCCATTTGGGACTAAATCCCACTATATTTCCTCCCCATGCAAGATACAGAGGATTGTGATCAAATCTCTAGTCATAACCATATTATTTTGTGTTAAAGACATGGATGCCAAGAAATTCACCTCAACAGCAAAGATTGAGTGGTGAATCTTGGCATCCATATCAAGAACATGTAATAGTAGGTTATGATCAGAGACCCTATCATAATTCTTTCTTGTGCATGGAACTTTATTTGCTCTGTGTACTACCAGTTACAGAAGCCAAGAAAAAAGTGCAATATTTTGATGACTTTCAAAACTGCAAAGCACTTGGGGAGCCCTGTCAAATAGACAGCAACACATCTTAAATCAGGGAAACATTCTACAAAAAAGTGAGAGACAGATTACTGCCACAGACAACAGGCAGAAATAAAGACATTTTAAATTCTGCCATGGTGGTTTGCTGCCATTACTATCAGGTTTTAATGCCTAGTCTGAGTCCTGATCTTAACAGTGCTTAAGGCTAGAATTTGCATTACAGAAGTGCTTATCTAGTTGGTCTTTTTCCCAGTTTTGGAGCATAATCACCATGCTCTAGGCAGTACATTATTGTTATATTATGCTACATTTACAATTACAAATGCTTCTCTTTTAGAAATGGTAAGAGCCGCCCTCTCCAAAGCAAAAAACACAGCATTAATGGGACCAGATGGTGTCCCGGGCTGCATCCTACATGAACTCCAAGAAGAGCTAAACCCAAACATAAAACTACTGTTCAATCTCAGCTTTACTACAGGATATGTGCCCAAAGAGTGGCGTACAGCAACAGTGGTCCCTCTCCATAAAGGTGGTGCCTCAACGGATCCTGGAAACTATCGCCCCATAAGCCTGACTAGCTTGGTCTGCAAAGCTATGGAAAGGATCATTGTGCACCTCATAAATAAAGATATTGGGGACCTACAGACACTGGATCCTACCCAGTTTGGCTTTGTTAAGGGCAGATCCTGCCTCTTAAACCTGGTTGATTTCTTTGAAACAGTCACCAAGGCCATTGACGAGGGGAAGGTGGTCCACACAGCCTACCTGGACCTCGCAAAAGCCTTCGATACAATACCCCACTCGGGCATTATAGATAAGCTCACCAGCTTAAATATAAACCCCTATGTCACTAGATGGATTGCAAACTGGCTCAAGGACAGAACCCACATGGTTAGAATTGCCGGAGCCATGTCAGACTCCAAACCAGTTACAAGTGGTGTCCCACAAGGCTCAGTCCTGGGACCTCTCTTGTTCGGTATATATTTCTCGGAGGTACAGGCCAACACGGAAGGACGGTGGCTGACCAAGTTCGCAGATGACTGCAAACTGGGAGCCATAATCCACTCTCCAGCCGACATAAGCATCCCCCAAAGGGGCCTCATAGAAACAGACAACTGGTGCCAGAGCCATGGCCTCAAGCTAAATGCCAAAAAGTGTATAGTCATCCCCTTTGGCAAAAGCAAAGTGCCCACAAATTACCACATAGGTGGTAATCCATTAAGTACAGAAGACGTAATTAGGGACCTGGGGACCCAAGTTGATAGCAATCTCTCATTTGACAACCACGTGGCCAAAGTGGTTAGAAAAACATTTTATATAGCCCACCTAATCATGAAGGGATTCACATCTAGATCAGGGGAGGTCATCGTGCCTCTTTACTCATCCCTCATCAGGCCCATAATTTAGTACAATGCCCCTTTTGGGATGTACCTTACCAGCCACCTGCAGCAACTGGAAAGACCCCAAAAGTACCTCACCAAGAGGATCAAAGGGCTCAAACAGATGCCATATGCTGCCCGGTTAAAGAAACTCCAGGACTACTCAGTGGCATACCACCTGTTCAGAGGCGATCTGTGCCTGATGTATAAAGCCATGTCCAACCCGGAATTAATGGACATGCTGCACCTCAGAAAATCCAAATCCCATCGAGCTACGTGCTCGAGACTTGAACCTCAGCACTGAAATAAATAGGACATGCTGGAGGGACAGATTCATAACCCAGAGGCTCCCTTCACTCTGGAATAAAATCCCAGTCCAGGTTAGGCAGAGTCCCTCATTGACTCTCTTCAAGAGGAATCTTGATGAGTGGATGGGAGATCATAGGTTTACCCCGGGTATCACTTCTGTGTCACTGTTAGACAGAGGCACAGTATACTAACCTCGAAAAAGGGCATAGCAAAATAAATTTAAAATGGGTGGCAAAAGCCAAATACATTCTGGCTAGGCTTATAAATGCCCTAGGGCAGATAGCCTAGTATGAACCTATGAACCTATGAACCTATATGAATCAGGTGATATGAAGATCACTTGTTTTTACAATGATTGTTTTATTTTTATTTTAATGTTAACTACAGGGTTTACATGATAGCCAAAATGCCAAAAGTATAATCCATACAGAGGATTATGTACATATCTCTTGAGTATACTCAATTTTTTATGTGTTTGAGAAATAGATATCAAAAAACTCATCTTTTGAGCAAATATAAATTGGTGAAGCTCAGCATCTGTTTTGAGAGCACATGATGTATTGGCTATGAGCAAAAAAAGCAGCGTTAGCTGGCCTGATGTACTATGTTACAAAGGAAAAAGAAAATGTAGAAATGACAAGTCCATTACAGTTTTTTTAAGCTGTAGTATATTTGATAGTGCTAGAAAGCCAGAAGCCAGAAATGAAATGCATCTCTCTTTAATCAGCAACTTTAAAAATGTTAAAAGCTGTTATATACACTTATGTTTTTCATTATGGATGCAACGTATGCCTCAAAGCTGTCAGATTTCTCAGATGCAGTTCTGTGGCAGATGCTGTATGTGGCAGCATTAGGATAATAACAACCTCGAAAAGTGTAAAATAACATTGTTATGTACCTTTCTTATGTCACATAAGTGCATAACAAAGTTATCTTTTTTGTCAGTCTCTGAGTGTAATCACTGCACTTCATGTATTACATAAGTGTTAAAAACAGACACTGTATTGTTTAAGGAAGGACTTTTACTCCACTGTCTGAGCAAAAAGGGTTAATTTCTTTTTCAAATTCCTGAATTTCAATCGGTGTGCACCAAGAAGAGTGAAGATGTTCTGTAAAGTAGTAGAACCAGAACAAAAGAAAAGATTTAAAGGTTCACAGAACTGGAACTGATCTGAAAATCTAAAAAAACTTACAGTACCTGCCAGGGGTGCAAATTATGAATGTCTGCACAAGTTCTGTTTTCAAAAGATCCATGTTCAGGTACGCAGAACAAAGCATCATGTAAAGCATGTGCCAAGGAAAGGACTCCTGTGTACACATTGTATGTATATCTGACATTATACAGATCAAACAACAAAGAGATGTCGAGTTCTTCCAGTTTCTCTTTACCAGTGCATACTGGATTCATTTTCTGGCCTGTTTGCATAGATGCTTGCAAACTGTTTTGTTCAAACCATATGCAGCTGAAGGCATTTGCCCAAAATGTTTTTATAAAAATGTCCTCCTTGTAAATTGCTGGATTTATTTTATAAATGAAGTCCTTAAAACCTGGAAGCTGTCCCATATAGAGGGCAAGTGCCATGGTCCCGTTTAACTCTTTCCATGTGTTTGAGGAGAACTTGTCAGGAGTTATAATAAATCCAGTACCACCAACAAAAACTTTTCCAGTTATATTCTGGGCAAATATTTCTTCTATTAATAGATTAATGAATATCACATGACAGTAGAAAACTATTACACTTACAGTGGACTGTTTTATGATGTCTATGATTTTGGGAACACTTTTTTCTGAATTTATTATGGGGACTATTTCTAAAAATTCCATACATCCTCCCAATTTGACCATCTCTGTTTTCAGTCTTTGAGTACCAATTTGGCCATAATCATCATCTGTTGTTATAACACCAACCCAAGTCCAATTAAAGTGCATGATTAACTTGGCCATTGCTGCTGATTCAAATTTATCATTTGGAACAGTACGGAAAAAGGAAGGAAACTGATGCTTATCAGCCAAAAGTGACAGGCTTGAACCATAGCTGACCTAGTAATTAAAAAATATTTTTTTTAAATTCATAAGTTGTTTCATTTGCATTAGCATAAGAAAATGTTGTTTATGTCTGTAGCAGTAACATGATAGCTTTCTTAAAAAGATTTAACAAAACAATCTGCATTGTACTTTTCCAGGGTCTGATGTTTCTAAGCATTTAACATAACTCTTGGTGGAGACTTAAAAGCAGAGATGACAAAATAATGTTGTAAGTTAACTATCTGATACATATGAATAAGTTTTGCAACTGAATGCAACTTATCTTACACCCCAACAGCGAAAATATATTACTTTGTACACTTTCAGTTAACTATGGCTGACAGTTTCATTACATTGTGAATACAAAATCAGAGCTAAAAACCTACTTGAATTCAACTACAGTAACAAGATGTAGAGCTAAGGTCACATATGCACACATCCATGCCCGCATGCACGCGCGCATGCGCACACACACACACACACACACACACACACACACACACACACACACACACACAAAAAGGTACACTCACATCCATGCATGCTGTCAGTAAACACAGATAAGTATATGTTATAGATATGACCAAAAAACAAAAGTCGAAGCCAACACCACACCTCAGGAAAGCACAGACACTTTGTTAAGCTTTCATTCACATTTAATGATCATGAACTTCTTCAGAGAAAGTTTATGGCAGATACATTTGGGTGCTGATAGTGCACCAGGTCTTAATGATGTTATTAATTTAAAATGTTTTTTACAATATATGTAAAGTAATTATTATTATACTTACACATACATATTGGTATGTGTTTTTAGTATGTAAATGTGCTTCATATGTTGTATATTGACTTTCTTAAAAACTGTGTCCTTAATTTTAATATTGAACAGTTAATTAATCATGTGATTTTTTTTGATTGAGTATTTAAGTGTGATGAAAGGGTAGATGGATGTTTTCTGAAGAAGTTCACGATCATTAAATGTGAATGAAAGCTTAACAAAGTGTCCGTGCTTTCCTGAGGCGTGGTGTTGGTTTCGACTTTTGTTTTTTGGTCTAATTTTAGTTTTCAGTTACATAGTTTGTGCTCTGTTATAGATATGAGGTTAAGGATTGACTTTCTATTCCCTTATTTTTTCATATTACTTTAATATGCATTCTTTACTTAGCAAATTAGTGTTATATGTTATATGACTGTCTGAAAAGGGTCTCTTGACCAGTCCACTTACCTGCTTATCATACTGAAATAAATGGAATATTTCAAATAATTAGTACTTTGATGTCACAAAGTACACAAGCCATTTATAGCACAGATGACCCAATAAATGTAGATGTTACAAGATTTTTTTCAGAATTTTCTATTTAGTTTTTCATACAAAGTTTTTTGTTACAAAAAACTTGTTCATTGTGATTAACCTTGTTTAGAGTCTCGCTAATTTTCCTGGGCACCTTCTTGTTTATGATATGTGAAGTAAAACTCAGGTTGTGATTTTCATCTGGCCTAGATCTCTTTTTCCAATGCAGGAAAGTTGAGGACATGTCTACCTTTGCTGGTGAATGACATCAGCATTCACATGTGGATCTTAGTGAACCTTGTCCCCTAAAAATGCAGGTTTCTGTTACTTTCCAGTCAGTCTGAGATTCTTTTCATCACCAGCCTTTTTGGGGGATTTCTAAATTATAGCAATGTGTTACAGTAGCATATTTTTGAACAACAACAGTTCTACTTATCATCAAGACTATATACAATCATAAACATAACTTGATTACACAGACTTTTACCATATAGTTTGTCAAATTTTCTTCATTGTAGTATTATCTTTCCCCATTAATTTCAATACATTTCTTATACATTTTCTGTAATAATCAAAACCCTTAGATTTTTTGAAATATAGTTTCTACACCTGATCTTTTTTTACATATCCTATACCAATTCAGCAATAATCATGGAGGCAATACGAATCTAATGACCTCTACCTCCCCTGCAAGCTTATTTCTTGTCTCTAATGCCTACCTTAACTCTTGATACAAATACTGCATGCATGAATACCATTTATTCTGAAACTTCTGTCTGTTTCCTATTGATATACAATGTCACTATAGCACATTGTACTAAACGTTGTCATATTTATTAACTTCATTGTTGTTAAGCTGCGGTGGTGGTGCTGCGGTAGCATGGTCGCCTCACAGTAAGATGCTGTCCAGTTCGATTCTCAGCTAGAGCGTCTTCTGCATGGAGACATGCGTGAATGGGCGTACCTTCGTTTAAGGTTGTGCATCAGAGCTGGCAACTTGGCACGTAAAAATCTACTGCCAATCATTAGCGGACCGGAGTTCTGCTGTGTCAACCCCTAACCGGGAAAAGCCGAAAGACACAACAACAACATTGATGTTTCATTTTATTGATAATAAGAACAGTGATAGTGCACGCTGACTCACTTTTCTGAAATTATAAAAACACTAATGCATTTACTGTTATGCATAACAGCATTTCTGAATATTGCTGTTTTTATAGCAGAAGATGTTTGTGGTGAATGTAGAATATTTGAGTATTATTTATTATCTTATAAACACACATGGATGAATGGTTAAATCAGCAGCAGTTTAAGCAATACAAACATTAAATCAATGTAAGAAGAAAGTTTTCACTTATTTATAGAGCACAACCAGCTTGATCAAATAGCACTGAAGTTTTAAACTATTATTACAGAAATATTTGATGTGAAAATAAATACGTGAAACCTTCAAAGATTCACTTTTTATGTAGTATATTCACATGACCATTTGTGTGGCCCAAATTAATGCCAGTGGCAAGTCTAAGTGGAGCTTAAACATGATTCTGAGCTGCATTTCTTGGCATCCATGTCAAATACATAATGATTTGATGATATTCTTCGGCCCAAACATAATCCTCTATAGCCAACATGATTGCTTATCCCTTAACAAAACTAATCAATAAAAATCTGCTAGGAGGTAAACTGGCTACTATTTAGAAAGATGCCAAAAATATATTTTTCTTCAAGGGCAGAGATTAACAGAATGTTGAAAATTATAGGCCAATCTCTATCCTAAGTCCATTCCCCTAAAATACTGAAAAGAATCATCCATACTGGCTTCTCAAATATTTGATCTTACACAGCAAAATCAAGAAAATAAAACATGAATGAAATGAGCAGAGCACCCAAACTGACCTAGTAGAAACAATTAACCATTTAGCCACATGATGCAACAAACACGGCATTAGAGCATCAGCACTCTTTCTTAGCTTCTCAGAACCTTTTGATGAAGTTAGCCATGATTTTATAACCTGTCAACTTCAAACCATTTGATATAGTTCATTAGTTTTCAAATGGTTTACTAGATACTTGCAGATTAGGACATAATATGTTAATTGGTAAAAAAGAACCCTTTATCTTTTAATTTCAAAACCAACCTGCACATTCTCCAAGGCTCTACCCATAGTCTTCCCTTGCTTGCCATTTTCTTGAATGGCATGACGTTTCCTACCCTAGGACAGAAATTATTAAGACATGTAGATGACTTGAAACTTCTCTGAAGTGCCAACAATTTATTCTCCCTTATTGTTAATGAAGTTAAAGTTATGTAACCATTAAAGTAAAGTGCCATAGGATTGTTGTAGTTGAGAAATAAGTAAAACAAAAGCAAAATTTGTGATTTTTGGAAACAAAGACAAAAAACATCTGCCCAAACCTTTGCAGATAAATAATAATGATATCTAAATATCTGACCTATACAAATAACCAGCAATTAATTTTGATAATAACCTCACCTTTAGTTCTCATGTTAATACTCAAAAAAAGGTGTGCCTAAAAATAGTTGCCCTGTACTAATGGAGTGTGCTCCCAGTTACTGGAGAAAAGTTAGCTAACACACAACAGCTTCCCAAGCTTTTCTAAGGATTCAATGCAACCAGAAACCTTAACAAGTTAATTTAATACAAAATGGAATCAGCACACTATAAACTATCCTATTTTGTATCTCAAACAATTATTGGCACCCATACCTGTAACATTGTAAAGAACCTCAGCAGGATGCTCTTTGAAATGAATTTATAATCACATTACATTCACAGAGGCAAATTTCTATTTGATAGCTGTTATCTATCTCTCCTTTCATCACTTCACTGGTTTACCACCAGCTAAACTCTCAGTCCATGAACAAATATCGCTTACAAACATTTACAACAAATTCTAAAACTATAGAGAGTTCCATATTCCTTTCTCTTAAAAGAGTAAACTACATTTCACTACATCTATATCACAAATTACTACAGCA
The DNA here is from genome assembly GCF_019279795.1 of Protopterus annectens. Classification (NCBI taxonomy): domain Eukaryota; kingdom Metazoa; phylum Chordata; order Ceratodontiformes; family Protopteridae; genus Protopterus; species Protopterus annectens. The sequence goes on along the minus strand of NC_056741.1, from coordinate 1,242,578,625 downwards.
CTCAACTTTCCACACTTGTCTAGAAGAAAACAGTTTTTAGTACTTAATAAATAATCACCTACCCAGGCATGTCTAAGGGTCAACTCCTGGTGTTTTCTCCTGTCTACCTGATGAATCTGGCATCTTGGGGCAATGCAGCAATTGCCTCATGTACACAGACAACCATCTTCTCCTAGCACCCAACACTACAACCTGTGAGAGATGCATGTATACAGCCAAACTGGAAGCAAAGCTCTCTTCACCCAAGACTGGACTAGACAGTCATGAGGAGAAGGTAAACACTTGCACCAACACCACAGTCATCACATAGTCCCTCAAAACCTACACCACCAAAACATACACATAGCAATACAAAACACACACCTACATTCATGGGGGCTCTCAATAAAACTCTGCTCAAGCAACAAAGACCTCCAAAGCAGAAATGCATGCAACCTCCACCCCCCCAACACAACCTAAATGACACATAGCCCATAAAATCAGTGTGCCACTCAACCACAGCCCATAAGGCATAACAACATACCCAACACTCTAGTCATAGGTGGCTCTATTGCCAGGCACACTGGTGTTCCACTCACCAGGCTAAACAAGGAGAAAGTTACTGTCAGCTGCCTGTTGGGTGCCAGGATCCGCCACATAACACATGCACTCAGGTCACTCCACAACAAGTACAAATATGACTCTGTCATTGTCCACGTTGGTGTGAATGACCTGAGATGTACCTCCCTGAACTACATGAAAAGAGACATGGAGGGGCTCTCTGATCTTGTAGCCCAGGCAGGTATGACCCTAGCCCTGAGTAGCATCCTGCCATCACCCAGAATGATACCACAGTACAAGCACAAAATGATTGACTTCGACAATTGGCTAAGCTTCTGGTGTCATTCTAAGGGGATCCAGTATCTGTCTGCCTGGGATGACATGATCGACAGACCACGATGCTTTGCCAGAGATGGCCTGCACCTGTTGCCCTTGGGATTCTGGATACTGGCTAAGGCTCTTGCCACCCCTATAGTGCATTTTTTAGGCAAGGTTCAAATGACAAATTCATCACTGTAACAGGTACAAGCAAGCAAAATCTGAGGGTAATGCTACTCAATGCTAGAAGTCTAAACCTCAAAATGCATTCACACAAGGCATTCCTTAAAATGGAGAACATCTACATCTGTGTAGTGACTGAGACCTGGTTCAAGGCTCCAGAGAGCACCCCTGCATTACCAGGCTATAATTCATACCACACCTTTCGGCCATCTAACCTGGACTGAAATACTAAAGGTGGAGGTGTGTCCATATTCATTTAGGATATCCACACCTCCAGGCTAGTTGCTCAGCATAATGCATCCGAGATTATCCAAGTGCAACTAACTCTGGGCAAGACGGCAATTCAAATTGTAACTTGCTACATATCCCCCACCATGTTTCAGGATTTCCACCCCTCATTTCTTGATACACTGGAAAATATTAGGGTACAACCCAACACCCTAATAATGGGTGATTTCAACTACCCCACCATTAACTGGGAAAACTACTCATGTACCAACTCTTTTGCTCAATGTTTTCTGGAATTCATAAATTCCAAAGCCTTGGATCAACTTATCCACACCCCCACCAGCAATATCCTAGACTTGGTCATTACCAACATGGGCAACCAGTGCTCCACACCAGAGGTCAATTCCTTGTTGGTCAGATCCGACCACAAGCTAATCAGCCTAGACATCCACATCCCGCCCTCACCCCATTAGGGAAACCACCGTAAAAAATTCTCCAAAGCCAACTTCACGCTTCTTAAGACAGAAGTGGCAAACTTCACGACACCCATGGAGACGGACAATAGAGGTGCGACTGCTGAATCCTACACAAATGCACTTTATAAGCACTTACACAAGTGTATGGATTGTGCTATCCCTAACAGAACCAAGATGCTATCCTCCAAAAAAGGAAGCCAGTCTGGTGGTCTCCTGCAATAAACCAACTTCTACAACAGAAGAAAGAAACTGTTGCAAAAAAGAGTAAATTCCCATGACTGGAAGAACTCCCTGGTCAGCCTCAGTAAGAAGCTGAGATCCTCATAAAATCCTCCAAAGCTAGTTATGAAAACAAAATCGCCACTGATTCTAAAGACAGCCACAAAGAATTATATAGCTATGTCAAGAATCTCAATGGCAACACTCAGATCTGCTCTGAGTTGCAGCACAATGGCACTAAATATACAGAACTAACTGATATTGCCAACATCCTGGCAGATAGGTTCAGTGCTAACTTTACACCCCTCTCACCTCCTAAAGGGCCCATCTCTATACCAGAAGAATGCAAAGTTCCTGTAATCACAGCTGCACAGGTAAAAACCACACTCTCCAAAGCCAAGAATACAGCATCCATGGGACCTGACAACATCCCAGGCTGCATTCTACATGAACTACAGAATGAACTGGCACCCCACCTAAGCACCATGTTCAATCATAGCTTCACCTCAGGCTTTGTTCCCACTGAATGGCACACAGCAATGGTTATCCCACTCCACAAAGTGGGATCCACCATGGACCCTGGGAACTACCACCCCATTAGCCTAACGAGCCTGGTCTGCAAGGCCATGGAATGTATCATCAATGAACTTATAAACAAAGACATTGGTAATCTCCAAACTCTGGACCCCACCCAGTACGGGTTTGTAAAAGGCAGATTATGTCTCCTAAACCTGATTGACTTCTTTGAAGTAGTCACCAAAGCCATACATGAGGGTAAGGAGGTTCAAACAGCCTATCTAGATCTCGCCAAGGCTTTTGACACCATCCCCTACTCTGAAATTATAGATAACCTCACTAAACTAGGTATAAATCCCTATGTCACAAGATGGGTTGCTAACTTGCTCACTGACAGAACCCACACTGTGAAAGTAGCAGACTCCAAATCCAACTTCATACCAGTGACAACTGGAGTACCACAGGGTTCAGTCCTGAGTCCTCTCCTGTTTGGTATCTACTTTTCTGAAGTACAGACTAACACAGAAGGTCTTTGGTTAATGAAGTTCACAGATGACTGCAAACCAGGAGCCATAATTCAAACTCCTAATGATGTGGACATCCTATAAAAAGGCCTCACTGAGACAGATGTCTGGTGTCAAAGCCATGGCCTCAAGCTCAATGCCAAAAAGTGCATTGGCATCCCCTTTGGTAAAAACTCTGTACCCATGAGCTACCACATAGGTGGTAGTCTACTTAACACCGAAAGTGTGATAAGAAACCTTGGGACACAGGTGAACACTAGTCTCTCCTTTGATAATCACATCACCACAGTAGTCAGGAAATCCTTCTACGTGGCACACCTCATCACAAAAGGTTTCTCATCCAGGAAGAAAGAGGTCATTGTTCCCCTCTACTCATCACTCATTAGACCCATTATAGAGTACAACACCCCTTTTGGTATGTACCTCACAAGACATCTACAGCAACTGGAAAGGCCACAGAAATACCTCACAAAGAGGATTACCATCATCAAACAGATGCCCTATGCAGACAGTCTCAAAAAACTCCAGCTTTACTCTGTCGCATATTGCCTACTCAGAGGCAATCTCTGCCTAACGTACAAAGCTATGTCAAACCCAGAGCTATTGGACATGCTCCACTTAAAGAAATCCCAATCCCTCTGAGCTACATGCTCTAGGGACCTAAACCTTGTCACCACAATAAACATAACATGCCAGAGGGATAGATTCCTATCCCAGAGACTTCCCATACTCTGGAACAAACTACCTATCTATATCAAACAAAGCTCCTCATTAGCACTCTTCAAGAAAAATCTTGATTATTGGATGGGAAATAGGAAATTCATCCAGGTGATCACCTCTGTGGCTCTGCTCAACAGGGGCACAGGAAAATAATTTTCTTGTGTGGCGAAAGCCAGGGTACCTTTTTGGCTAGGCTTGTATAGCCCCTAGGGCCGATAGCCTAGTACCTACCTATGAACCTATGAACATGGAAAACACCATATCCAAAAATGTTGCTAATATCTATTTGAATAAGACAATAATTAAACATTAATCTTCTCTTGCTTGAATTACTCTAAAAAGAAGCCCTCTCTGTCCTTTGTATATACCTTATAGCTTATTTGAACCCCCTACTTAATGTCTTTAATGTAAGACCCTGTACTAGTTACATTCCTAATTCCTGGAAAACAGCCACTGCAATGCTGTTACACAAGGGTAAACCAACCACATACCCTAGTAATTATAGACCTATTAGTCTCACTAGCCTCCCTTGTAAGGCTATGGAGCACATTATCTCAGATCTGATTAATCTAGACATTACAAATCCCCTAACCCTGAACCCTCATCAATTCGGTTTTGTCAAAGGAGTGTCCTGCCTCTTTAACCTCATTAATTTAATTGAAAAAGTAACTGAAGCAGTGCATAGTGGTTATGCAGTATGTACAGTATACCTTAACCTAGCCAAGGCTTTTGGCAGTATTCCCCATGCAGGCATTATTGAGACTTGTAAATCTGAATGCAAATCATTATGTTGTTTGGTGGCTAGATAACTGGTTGTCTGACAGAACCAGTGTGGTTAGAGTCTCAACTGCCACTTCTGAAAAAGAGGTTATCAATGATGTACCCAGGGCTCAGTGTTGGTCTGTCTCTTATTTGACATCTAGTTCCCAGACCTACAGGCTAACACTACTGGCCTGTGGTTATCTAAATTTGCAGTTGACTGCAAATTGGATGCTGCCCGACTCACAATTGTTCCTACATGGATTAGACCATGTTAACATTTGGTGCAAGGACAATGGTCTCAAATTACATTGGGGCAAGGATCCTCTATGGTCTCCTAGACTGCATGCTTAATAATTACCTATAAACCTATGAACTTATAATGTATGCCACCTCATATTTCTAGATCAGCCTTGAATCCACAGTCTGTCTCTGCTCAAACTATTCCCACACTTGTAAAACTATGTACCTTGAGGCAGTGCATAAACTGCCACATGTTGACAACCATTTGCTATTACCACAGAATGAGTCCAAATGTGAAATGTACAAATATTTATTATGACTGGAGGCAAACGTTTCACTCAAACTGGGTATCAGTATCCATACCAACACCATACCTTCACACAGCAAGAGAAACTCAAAACCCTGCTACATTGGGATGCTCCAAAACTCACTTTTAAAGCCACAAATACCTCCAGTCTTGTAGATGCATGGATTGCAGCAAAACCTTAACAACACAGTAACACCAATTCCATAGAAAATTATAATGCCTTCCACCACCACAAATGAGAGTCACCAGAGAGACAAAGCATGGAGGGAATGGACAAAAAATAAAACAGCTCCTACTTTATTAGCATATAGACAGCTAAGAAACCTAACAAAACAACTTATCACCAAAGATAATAAAACCGACTCCTCAACCAGTCAAAACATACACACTAACTTTCCAAAGCTGCTCTGGGCCTCAATCAATAAACTGTTAAATCCAGGATAAGCTACACAGCCAACACCAAACTCACAGAAACAAAATGATACCATAGCCATCCAGTTCAATAACTACTTTTTACAGACAGTTCCGTCATTAACCAGCCAAGCAACTAATCAAACTCTTGTGGTCCCTACTCAAGTCGAATATCCTCCTTCAACATTTCTCCTTCCAATTGTTTTCCACAAATACTGATGAAAATTACTTAAAAAAAATTAAAGCCTACCACAACTGCCTCTGGAAATCTACTTGGCAAATATCTTAATTTAGCAGCTGAGGCTACTGCATATCTATCTATATCTAAAAATTAAGTCCTCTCGGTATAAAAAAAAGTTATTCTACCACAGAAAGGTGGAATCAAAACAGATGTTCAAGGAATAGGCCAATTGTTATTTGATCTCCCCTATCAAAAAATATTAGAAAAATGTATTCATAAGCAACTTATCGATTATCTAATAGAGATAACCAGCTTGTCTTCAACCCAATATGGCATCCTTCTTCATCATAGACAAACTACTGCTTTGCTGAATTTTGTTAATATTGTCAACACCAACAGAAACTCCGAAAACTAGTCTCCACCATCTTCTTAAACTTATCAAAAGCTTTTGATACTGTCTGCCACTAGAAACTTTTACATGAAACTCTCACCCTTAGAGTTCACCAACTCTTCACTGCAATAGTTCCATAACTACTCTCAAACAGAACACAAGCAGTGCAATGAAAAATGATTTCTCAACCTTTTTGCCAGTAAGTATTGGTTTCCCAAAAGGATCTACACTAAGCCCAATACTTTGCAACATATTCATCAATGAACTCTACACTGCTACAAAAATGCTACCCTAGTTCAATACAATAAGCACTTGACCCTAACCTGCTCTACCAAATCTCTCTCTCTCTCTGTATTCCAAGACCTTACACAACAATCCCCTTATAGATTGAAACTTGGCTAAATAACTCACAACTACTTCTAAACCCTAAAAAAGCTAAAGTACTGCTTTTCACCCCATAACACATCTCTACTAAGACAAAAGTATTCACTATTTTCTCTCACAACAATGCCATGATATAACAAGTAAACCAAACAAAATTACTTGGTGTCATAATAGATGACTAGTTGAAATTCAACCACCATGTATTACACTTTGTTAAAAAAAATCACCAAAAACTAGGTACATTATACACAGTAAAAACCAGATATAGTAGTCCATGAAAAAAAGACAAAAGTAGCATTGATCATTGAAATTGCTACACCCATTCACTACAGTGTCTTGTGTACAGAGATACAAATAAAATACAAAGATTTATGGGCAGAAACAAGGACAATGTGGAAGAAGGATACTCAGACAGTTACAGTAGTAGTAAGAGCAATGGGTCTTATAAAAATAATTTACAATCGTACTTAGATTTGTTACTGATACATGTAACTCCATATGAATTGCAGGAGTCAATACTAGGCACCTTAAAGGTGCTGCAAAGAGCGCCTCTGGCTAACATCAAAGATTGAAACAATACTAATTTCATGAACTGTACTCATACATTGACTTAGAAATGGGGTCCATTCCCATCATTGTATAAGAAACCCGAAAGACTTGGAGAAATTTATAAAAGTAAAACCTACCTCACTGACATAGCCAGAAGACTTATAGCCTCCACTTTCTCATTGCTATCTCTCCTGTACTCTGCTCAGTTTTCACTACACTTCAAATCTCACAAATGCCCAAACTTGAGCAATGTTATAATAAAATATCTAAATTTGCAGTACACTATAAAAATAGAATACACCACTGTCTAGCCTCAGACAATTAAACTGGTTAGAACTATCCCATCACCTAGGTCTTACTCAGCTAATTACAGTACACAGTCTTCTGTATAAGGCAGAAATTTTCCCAGCCCATAACAGCTTAATACAACACTACTTCCCCAAAATAATTTTATGCTGTAGAGAAAAATCACATCACCATAACCAAATCATCTAATACTGCAGGTGACTCACTATATTCAAATAGTACAGCTAAACTATGGACCTACACCACACAATCACTGAAATGCATTAAGAATGCAAACATTTAAAGCAAAAGTAAAACTTCACTAATCAAATCAATGGATCTGCTCCTACACACTCCCAGGATAAATGCCACTGTTATATTCAGCTTGCCATATCATCAAACCTTTTCTCTTTCAGAATCCTATACCCCATAATTAGTGTTCACCAATACCAGAATCGTTTTATTAGCATCTCCCAGCTATACACATTATTTTGTGACACTGCTTACTCACCTCTATATTTCTAGTATAAACATTATGATAGCCATATATATAATTATCTGTGAATTATTTTTCTTTCCACTTCTTAACAACAGTATTAACATTTTCTGCCCTACCTTGTTCCTTCCCTCACTACCATTTTTTTAATTTCTAAGCACTAATCACATGATCTATATTCAAATATTTCATGTCAACATCTACTAATTCATAAGTATATATTAATTCTGCAATAGTTGCCTCTATTTTCATGTGAAGGTAATCATATCAGCAAATATATGTTTAATTGTAATATACTTATATAATTAAATGTCTTTTTGTGTATATCATTGAATATTTCTTTAAAAAATGTCTGTAATATGTTGAAGCTTTTCTCCCCTAGACTCCAGTGAAAAAGTTTTTTTGACTAAACCAGTCAAACAAACAGTAAACAAAAGTTAAATAAATAAATAGTCCATTTACTATAGTAATGTGTTTGTTACAGGTATTTTCATAGATTGGCATACCATGCACCAATCACAAGGCTAAGCAAAGGCACAGTAATATTCAGATGCCTCTCAGGTGCTAGAATCTGCCATATCACATTGTGATTGTGAATGCCTTGCAATGCACCCCCCTTAGGCTATGTGAAGAGGAGCATGATGGACCTGTAGGGGTATGTTTCTAAGGCTGAAAACCAATGAATCTTGAACAGCATCCTAGCATCACCAAGAATGAGGCCACAGTATAAGCAAAAGATGAGTGACTTAAGTAACTGCTTTAGTTACTGGAGTCACGTGGAAAGGCCAAAAGTGTGTCATCTTGGAGGGAGATGGAAGACAGTCCTATCTGTTTTGTCAAGGCTCAAAGCTGGTCTGCTGTATCTCATCAAGGCTTTTCCATAATGGCTATTACTTTCTCTACCTATCTAGTGAATTTCCTAGGGAATGGTATTCTACACAGGCTAACAAACTAGCAAATACCAATTTAAGTCTGTCAAATATCAATGCATCACTGCTGAATACCAGGAAACTAACAAAGAAAATGCCCCCTCCTAGGCCTTCCACTGAAAAATGTGAATATTTGCATTGTCACTAAAACCTGTTTCCAGAACAGTGATAGCACTCCCTCCGTACAACTTGTTTATGGCCACAAGTGTAACTAGTAATAACAAAGGTGGTGAAGTGTCTGTCTTTACCTGAAACACAATCACCTCTTGGCTAGTTGACCAGTATAGTGACCTCAAACTCATTCATCAGTAAACAAGACCTCATACCACATCCAGGACAACTACAGAATCCCATCCATGATGCCCATAAAGCACAAAAAAATTTTAATAAACTTAAGATGATCTTTATTAATCTCATACCATCCTTCTAGGGGACTGTAAGTAGTCCTTCATAAACTGGAACACCTAATCCTTTATAAATAACTATGCTCAACACTTCCTTGACTTTATCATTGCAAGCTGCCTTGATAAAATAGCACCCTCCCCTACTAACAGGACTTCACAAACCCAACCCCTCTCCTCCCCTTAACCCATTGTCATGCACTCACTGGTCATATAAGATCACTGGGCTCTTTTATTTACCATATGGTCCCATCACAGGTCAATGGCCACCCCCAACATACTGACACTTCTCCAAGGTCCTTGTGCTTGATGATGGCTTGAGATTATCCTTATAGCAAATTCCACTGCATATACCCAAACTTTATACTTCCATCTCAAATCATGCAGAGAGGGCCATGCTCCTGTTCACCACAAATATAATACCTAGTTTAGAAACAAACACCTTTGGTGGATTGCAACTATAAAAAACTACAATAAAAAGGGAAAAATCATACCCCTAAAGACTAGAACAAAAACTCTGCATTTTGTAAGTAACCTCAAAGGGTAACAAAGAGCTCATAAGCAGCATCAAATTGTGCAGATCTAATTGTGCACTCAGAGTTACTAAAGTAACCTCAAAGGGTAACAAAGAACTCATGAGCAGCATCAAATCCTACAAAGCTAATTATGAACACAAAGTTACTACAACAGTGAAGGATAACCACAAAGCATTATTTAATTATATAAAGAAGCTCAGAAAAAAGAACCCATCATTGTATCAAGCTTGTATCTAAAGGATTCACTGCTCAAACCCAGAGGAATAGCTAAATCATGGCAGACAAATTCAGCTTCAACTTCACTTCTCTATGATCTCCAAACTTCAAATTTCTAGGTATCCAATCCATGCCCCACCAATGGAAATCAACCCTGAACAGATACTTGAAGCGGTGTCCAAGGCTACAAGCACCATTTCCATGGGTCTAGAAACCAATCTGGTTTCTGGTCAGCATGAAATCCCTCATCATCATTAATTTGTTTGACCACAGGTTCTAGCTTGGATAAATGCCAGATACCTGGAGAACAGCTGTACTAGTTCCCTTCCACAAAAAGTTCCCATAACAGATCCTGACAGCTATAGACCTTATAGCTTCTCCAGAATTATCATCACTGACTTTATAAAATGGACATAGGGAACCTACAGTCCCTATCTCTAGCATATGTGGCTTTCTAGAAGGTAGATTGTTTCTATTAAACCTGGCTGACTTAAATGAAAGAGTCACAGAAGCACTAGATGAAGGCAACTCTTTGCACACAGCTTACATTAATTTAGTCAAAGCTTGTGGCACTATACCCTACTCTGGCATCAAGATCAAGCTGGTCAAACCCAATATAAAATGTTATGTAATCCACTGGATTACTGACTGGCACACTGATAGATTGCAGTCTCTTATAATTAATGTCAATCTATCCTCCAAGAGATTTGATACCAGTGGTGTACCTCAGGGTTCTTCCTTGGAACAACTTCTATTCGGTATTTACTTCTCTGATGTCAAACATCACATTAATGACCTCTGGCTGACCAGGTTTGTAGTAAAATGCAGGTTTGTAGCCATCATCAACTCCCCTGAAGATACTCAGATCCTTTAAAAGGTCCTAACTCAGACAAACTCAAGGTGTCAGGATCACAGGCTTCATGAACACCAGAAATGTAGCATCATAAAGTTTGGGAAAACAGGAACTCTCTCATACCTTCCACACAAAGGACAGCCCCTTTGAAATGCACACTATTATTGCTGGCATAAACACCTCCATGGGTAGAATTGCTTTGTCCTCCATATATCCATTGTCATTAGAAAACTGTTTTTCCTTGCCCAAATGATTACTAAGGACATCCCCTTTTGATCAAAAGATGTCACCATTCTCCTCTAATTGCCCCCCATCAAGCCCAAATTAGAATACAATGTACCCTTTGGTATTTACCTGTCCAGACACCTAAACATTCTGTCTCTCTACTGTGCTTCCTACAGACTCCTGCAGGGAGATCTATGTCTGGCTTACAATGCATAAGCACTCCAACCCTGCTTGACCAACCACATATCTACAAAACTTATAACACAAATACAATCTTAATGTACTTAACTTTATATTGCATCATAAATAGGGTGTATTGACATAACAGATATCTCTAACAAAGAATTCCTCACCACTGGAATAAACTCCCACTTTCTTTAATAATAAAGAATGTCCCTCACTATTTTTAAATCTAACTTAGATGAACAGATAGGAAACCACAAGTTTACCCTAGGCCTATTTCCATTATCCATTATGGAAAGAGGGAGTAATTAAGACTGCAATGGCAAGACATCAAAGGGCATAACTGTTAATTGTCCAGTAAATCCTGTGCACCTATGAACCTATACTTTCATCTATCTCCTTGCATCTGTTATAGCTGCATTATGTACCACCATACAAAATGTTATTAAAGACAGCAATGTATAAGTGCATTCTTTTCAGCATTGTTAGGTAACAACATATTAGTTACGCCACAGAAGCAAGAGAAGGGACATTAGTAGCGCAGTCAGTGTTTAACACATTTTCAGTGCTTGACTCCCTGACTGTAGTATTATAGTAACTTTTTGTAGTTCTTTGCATGAACTATCAATGTCTATTCTGATGTAATTTCTTTTCTTCTTAATTAATTCATTTACCCAGGCTAGGTCAGCTAGCCCCACTGTTACATTTCTGTTGGCAACTTCAACCTGCTATTTACAAAAAGGAAAGGTGAAAAGCCAAGTTATAAATCTTTCTGTGTTAATTTTAATGTGGAACTGTTCATTCATAATCTTATTAGTTTAGACAGCACCACAGACCTGTTCCAGGACAATCTTCTAATAAGGAAGCTTGTACAGCTGATGGTAGGAATGGCATAGTGATGTGACTAAAAACAGATATCAGTCTGGTCACGTTTGGGTCTTATTGATCACCCTTGTACAAATAACATACTTAGTGCTGTAGAATAACATGCCTACTAACAGTAGTACTCAATATGTCCCCTAATTATCTACAACAGGATCACCACAAAGTATTGGGCAGGCATGATAATGAGCAACTCATTCTAAACAGGAATAATAATGAATAGATGTTTTTAGTACCTCATCTAGGTTAAAATCAATACCTCCTAGTACAAAATGTCCCAACATTCAGGGCAGGCAGAATGAATTTGTCTCTTCCTTTAAAAATGTATACATTTACCTTGACCCCTGTCTTATAATGGCTATTCAACCTAATTAGGACAAGCACAAAGTCAGACTCTCATATCACAATTGGTAAAAACATATTATAAGCACAAATAGAATATGGACTCTCCCTAGGCACCAGTACCTTAAATAAAACATACACGATCCCCAGATCTCCAAAAGGACCTCTAGATTTATGGTCGGATCTCCCAAGCATAAACACAACTGTACCACCTTTTCCATAGAAAATGGCTCCCTTTAAAGAATAGCTATGAGTATCTTACTGTCAACCTGTTATGTAAAATTCTGAAATTATGTTTTTCTAATCAACATGCATCCAAGTTGACAGAAATGTTTGTGCAGCATTTACTCGGATCCTTATAGCTGTCAGGCAGAAGAAGAATTGCAAGCGTAAGGAAGTCCTACCTTACATCTACTGACCATGCCATCTCTGTTGCTGGTTCTGGTTCTAAAAAATAGGATGTCTTTATAATGATATTAGAAAGCGTGTGTCATTAAGACAATTTAGAATTAAACTCTCTACCCATCTAAGACACACAGCCATTTCACTATTCACATCCACCCATTACCACTACATATGCACATAGTACCACTAGTCATACACATACTACGCATCAAACATGTAAATCCACATACACGGAGGTTGTCTCAAAAAACTGCCAAAACACCAGAGACCTCCGAAACACAAGACTGCTACAACTAACACAATCCCCACAACAGTCATGATACATAGCAACACCAGTGTCTCACCCATCAAGCCCATAAGGCATAACACTCAAAAAAACAAATTTTCTTGTCACTGGAGACTCAGTAGTGAGACACAGCTGTCCCACTCATCAGGCTGGACAAAGAGAAAGTCACGGTCAGCTGCCTTTCCGGTGCCAGGATTAGTCAGATCACACATGCACTCAGGTCTCTCAGCAGCAAATACCATTATGGCACTGTCATAGCTCATGCTGGCGTGAGTGACCTGAGATGTACCTCACTGTACTATATGAGAAGAGACATGGTTGAGCTCTCTAATGTATGTGTCCCAGCTAGGTATGTCCCTAGCCTTGAGCAGCATACTACCCTCACCTAGAATGATGCCATAGTATAAACAAAAAATGATTGATTTAAATTATTGGCTTAGTTTTTGGTGTCATTCAAAGTGGATCCAGCTCTTGTCAGCCTGGGAACCCATTGTTGATAAACCTCGCTGCTTTGCAAGAGAAGGTTTGTATCTGGCAACCCCAGGCTTTCGGCTGCTGGCAAAGGCTCTTGCCTCACCCATAGTGCCTTTTTTTAGATAAGGTCTTGAAAACATTACTGACCTAAAATTAACCAGTCAAAACAAAATAAGGGTCATGTTGCTAAATGCTAGGAACTTAAACCAAAAACTACACTCCTGGAAGCACTTCTATCACTAGAAGATGTAGATGTCTGTGCAGTCACAGAAACCTGGTTCAAGGCCTCAGATAGAACCCCGGCCTTGCAAGACTACAATGTCTTCCACGCCTTTAGACTGCAAAATGAATGTGTGAAAGCCAAAGGAGGCAGTGTTTCAATCTATATTAGACGTAAATTCACCTTCCATCTAGTTAGACTGGACAACTCCACAGAGTTAATCCATGTCCAGTTTATGGAGGGTAAGACCCCCATTCAAGTCACAGCCAGTTACAGATCCCCTTTATGGGTCACGACACCCATGAAGCCTACTTGACCAAACTGGAGGCAATTCAAATTTTACCAAACACACTGGTTAAGGGGTATTTCAATTCTCTCACCATCAACTGGGAAACCTAAGCTAGCCCTAACTTGCTAGAGCAAAAGTTTCTTGACTTTGGTAATTCAAATGCCCTGGAACAAATTGTCCATACCCCAAGAAGAGGAACAAACATTCTAGATCTGGTCCTCACCAACATGTCAAACAGATGCATGACAGCAACAGTTGGACACTCATTAGTTAAAACTGACCACAACTCAGTCACCTTTGAGCTAGCACTAACACCAGAACTCACATCGGAAAAAAATCACAGTAAAAAATTTCACTGTGGCAAATTATACCTTTCTAGGTGAAGGTATAAATGCATTCGAAGCCCCACCTCAAGCCAGAAGTGGTAACTATGGTGAAGCTTACATTAAAGCCCTGTACAAACTCTTGCGTAAGTGCATAAATTTAGCTGTACCAGAATGAAACAAAGCCAGAGCCCCAAGTAAAAACAAGCTGCCATGGTGGACATCCAGAAACAAAAAACTTTACAATAAATGCAAAAAGTTGCTGTCCAAGAAAACAAGGGCAAGGCCCCAATAATGGAAAAGCACCCTCCTCAGCCTTAACAGGTAAATAAAACAACTTGTCAAACCCTCCAAGGGCTCCTTTGAGAGAAACTTAGCAAGTACAGCCAAGGATAACCATAAGGCCTTTTGCAGCTATGTACATAGACTAAAAGGTAGGACCCAAGCATGTACAGAACTTGAGGTCAACGGTATCACACATACTGACCTCACAGAGATAGCAAACCTGCTAGCGGATAGGTTTGGTGAAAATTTGACTCCCTTAACCCCTCCTAACTTATCACAAACCTTCCCCCCCCCACACGCTATATATCTGAAGAGCAGGTCCTCAAAGCATTGTCTAATGCAAAAAACACAGCCTCTGTGGGGCCAGACGACATGCCAGGCCATCTTCTAAACAAGCTAAAACATGAACTTGCATCACCACTACGTACACTTTTCAATCATAGCCTAACCACATGCTTTTTCCTGCAGAATGGAAAACAGCAACAGTTATTCCCCTCCACAAATGTGGCCTATCAACAGACCCAGAGAATTACAGACCCACAAGCCTGACCAGCCTCATCTGTAAGACCACAGAACATATCATTATGGACCTCATAAATAAAGACCTAGGTAACCTCCAAACCCTGGATCCTACCCAATTCAGCTTTGTCAAGGGCAGACACTGCCTGTTAAATCGTGGATTTCTTTGAAAATGTGACAAGGGCTGTTAATGAAGGTAAATCTGTGCACGCAGCATATCTCAACTTGGCAAAGGGTTTCAACACAATCCTACATTCAGGCATTACTGATAAGCTTAGCAAACTGAACGGAAACCCCTTTGTTGTAAGATGGTTTGCCAACTGGCTCACAAATCAGACAAACACTATCAAAGTGAGTGACTCCACATCAAACAGCGGACCTGTTACCAGTGGGGTGCCACAGTGGTCAGTGCAGGGCACCCTACTGTTTGGTATATACTTCTCAGAAGTTCAGATCAAAACTAAGGGGCTGTGGCTGACTAAGTTTGCAGACAACTGCAAACTAGGTGCAATCACTGAATCCCAAATTATGTCAATATACTCCAGGAGGGTCTCATGCAGAAAAATGACTGGTGTATTAGTTACAGTTCTCAAACTAAATGCAAAGAAATGCATCATCATTCCCTTCAGCACAAGCAATGTCTCTTCACACTATCAAATCAGCAACAATACCCTAAGTACCCAAAAAGTGGTAAGGGACCTGAGATCACAAGTTGACTGTGACTTTAACTTCGACCAAGACCTGAGATCACAAGTTGACTGTGACTTTTACTTTGACCACCATGTGTTTACTCTAGTAAGGAAAGTTTTCTAAGTAGCACACTTGATTATTAAAGGCATTGCTTCTTGAACTAAAGAGGTTATAACCCCTCTGTATTGGCATTTATCTGGCCCATAATCGAGTATAATGTACTGTTTGGCATGTACCATACAAAACACCTGCAGCAATTGGAGAGACCTCAGAGGTTTCTAACAAAGAAGATCAAGGGGCTCCAGCATGTGCCTTACACAGACCAACTAAAATCACTGTCACTATACTCCATATCATATAGACTTCTTAAGAGAGACTTATGCCTGGCCTACAGAGCAATCAAAGACCTAAACTTACTGAACTTGTTAAATATCCGTAAATCAAATGGGACTAGGGCTACCCATTCCAGGGACCTAAATATGGCCTACAATTTAACTAAGATATGCTGGAGGGACAAATTTATCTCCCGGTGACTACTGCGTCTTTGAAACAGGCTACCAATCCATGTGAAGCAGAGCACCTCTATGACATTGTTCAAGAGGAACCTGGACAAGTGGATGAGGCACCATACATTCTTACTGAGAAAAGAGCCCACAACCTTCTTGGACATGGTTAGTCATCACTAAATGCAATCTTGGGTATTGACTAATACTTCCATGGTATTACATTAGGATGAAACGGCTATGCTTAAAATGACCTCTGGGTCGATCACCTAGTAATCTACTATGATCTTATGATCAGCTAAAATTTCTCTAAACTCAATCTGAATTCCATGTCACTGTTTCACCTGATGCACTTGTGTGGTGGACCTTACTGCCTTGTAATTTATAAACATTTGGTTTATTTCTTTATGACTCCATTTCCACTTGTAAAAATCATATGATTTACTATATGCTTATTAGGCTGCAGAATATATATATATATATATATATATATATATATATATATATATATATATATATATATATATATATATGCACTTGTACTATAGGCGTCATAGACAAATATGGATGATGCAATTTTGATTTGTATTTAATGTAATGTAGCTTGGGTTTGTAAGTTTATGATAATATCTTTATGAGCTTTGATTTATAACATACTGTTCTATACACCACAACATAATGTACTGTCCTACAGCTTGTTTTATGCTATCTTCTTCAGACAGTACATGACATGTTTTATTTTTAATGTATCAGTCCATTATCCCCGATTAACAAACAATAAATACATAAATATGCATGCACATGCATAGATACATACATAAAATAAATAATAGTTTAACTACTACTACAACCAAATGTCACTTTTCACAAGAACATGATCTGCAATATTATGAAATAAGTCTCAGCATTCCAACACACATTACATATAGCCCGCACCAGATATGTATGTATGGTATGGAGAGCGTGGTATTGGAAACCAGGAAGTGATAAACAATTGATAAGTAAAAAGTTGCTAAGTACTACTGAATGAAGGAATGAATACTTTGATCTTGTAGCTTTCTCCAGCATTCTGTATCTTGTGACACATATGCCCACACCTAACCAACAAGTACAGACATTCAGCACAGAGTCACAGGATTAGGCACCGTGACTCTTGCCAAACCTTTGTCATACATGTGCAGTGATATCTGCTGAAAATTATCCATATCAGCCACATGTTATGATCTGTTAAACATTATCCATGTCAGCCACAACATCTAATCACTGAGATTTTATGCACCTTAAAGAAAGTTTTTATTTCCCTATAAAACAACACTGAAAATGTATCATAAACAAGGCTCTTTACAAAACTAGAGTAACAGGCAACCACAGGAGAGCAAATGAAAATCACAATGTACATTGAATCACCAAGAAATAATTTGAAATGGATTTAAACAATTGTGTCCCTCAGCAAATTGGACAAAAATATGAGAAAACCATTCCTGTGACAGCTATCAGTCTTTGTGTACACATATCTCCTGGCAACAGTCATCATGAGAAATATTCTTGAATATAGTATAAACAAATTGAAAACACATTACTACTTATCACATTTCATTGGAATTCAGCTTGCAAGAAATAATGGATGCACTGGTGTTCTAAAGGAAGCCAGGAAATAAATTCTAAATAAGGACAACTCTTCCTTGTGTTTT